>NW_008341886.1:2650838-2662235 GCF_000622305.1 Nannospalax galili | reverse complement strand
TAGAAAAAAGAGAAAAGAGAACAGATAACTAATGAGGGTCTCTCTCTCTCTCTCTCTCTCTCTCTCTCTCTCTCTCTCTCCTCTCTCTGCCACAGCACACATGTGGCGGTCATAGGATAATCTTCTACCATGTGGGTTGTGGGGCCTTGGTGCCGAGCACCTTTACCCCCTGTGCCATCTTGCTGCCCCTCTTGCCTTTGTTGTTGTTGTTTGTGTATTTTATGTTTTATTTTCAGACACTATATACTCCTAGGTAGCCTAGAATTCATTATGTAGATCAAGTTTGTCTCGAAGTTCTGGTGGTCCTGCCCCTGCCTTCCAGGTGTTGGGATTGCAGGCGTGTGTCGTCATACCTGGATGCTTCTTTGAATTTTTAATACATAATAAAAACACAACTGAATGTGTACTAGGCCTTTACAATGGAGGGGGTATATGAGAATGAACGCTCACATAATCCCTGGATCTCACTAACCCAGTAATTTGTACCTCTTCCACAACAAATAAAAGAAACAAAGAAATAGGTAATGGATCTGATGGATGGCTTGTGCTTGCCTCCTCTGTTCTGTTCCCTCTTCAATAGAATGGTCAGAGTCGGGGAAAGTGAGGAGATACTGGGCCCCCTTGAGCTGTGTCCATAGGCAGTGGAGCTTTCTGGGGTCCAAATGGCATCTGATGAATCCTTGCAACTGGTCACACTTTTAAATTCTGAAGGACACATACTGCTGGCCAGCCTGGCATTATTCATAGTGCACACTGCCGGGGACAGAGTGGCTATGACGATGTAGAATGGCTGCAGCCTCAGCCTGCCCATGGTGGGGTGGCTGCTGAGCTGGAATTGGGTAGGGCCTCAGTTCAGAGGGGAAGAAAAGAGATGGTTAGGATCTATGAACAAAGTGCCTCTTTATTTAACTTTTAAAAATAGGCCCTTTTATTTATTTATTTTTAATGTGAAAGTGTGTACTTGAATGAGTTTATGTGTACCACATGCATGCAGGAACCCCCAAAGGCCAGAAGAGGGCATTGGATTCTGGAACTGGTTTTAAGCTGCCATGTGGGTATTGGGAACCTAACTCAAGTCCTCTGTAAGAGCAGTAAGCACTCTCAACCACTGAGCCATCTCTCTAACTCCCTAATTTTTTGGGTGATGCAGAACTGAGGAATAAACAGGACCACTGAGCTGTAGTCCCAGGCCTTTTGTTATTTTCTTTTGAGACATAGTCTCGCTTCAACAATTCTAGCAAACCTTCCCCACTAGTTGGGATTATAGGCTTATACTGCTGTGCCCAGCCCTTCACTTTTAAATAGTTTTATTTTTATTACTTTTAAATTGTGTGTCTCTCTGTGTGTCTATGTATGGGTATGTGTACATGAGTGCAGGTACCTGAGATGGTCAGCGGTGTCAGATCGTTTGCCCTTGGGCTAGAGTTACAAGTGGTTGTGAGCTGCCTGATGTGGGTGCTAGGACCCAAACTCAGGTTGTCTGCAAGAGCAGTGCATGCTCTTAACTGCTGAGTTATTGTTCCAGCTCCATTTTTTTAAAGATTTACTTTTATTATTTTGAAATACGTATGTGTGTTAGGGGGGTATGTGTACATGAATATAGACCACTTCTTCATTAAAAATTCTTTTTACCACTTCCAATGATTATAATCTTTGTCTTACTTTGAGGGTTTTTTTGACAGGGTCTCCCTGTGGCCCTGGCTGGCCTGGAACTCGCTCTGTAAACCAGGCTGGCCTCAGACTCACAGAGCTCCGCCCTGTGTGTGCCGTCACACCAGTCCCTAACCGTAAACTTTCTGAAGTGGTTGTTCTCTTCCTCCTCTTCCTCTCCCCTCTCTTCTATTCTTTTAAATAAAAGATTTAGAACTTTCCTAACCCTGCCCTGCCTTTTCCTGTAAACCCCAGCTTTCAGAGCTCTAGCACATAACCCCTCCATCCGCAGGGGAGTCAGGCAGGGCAGCCCAGGCCAGCATAGCATCTGGTCTGTTCTGTGCTCTCTGTCAGATGCCTTGTGCCTGGCAGGCTGGAGGGAGGACTCACCTCCCTGCCCTGCTGTTCCAGCTCCAGTCTTTCTCCTTTCCCAACAGTATTTCTGCACACCTAGTGGGATACAGAGTTTCTAAAGCCAACAGTTCCCTCTACTGGCCCACACTGGAGAACTACATTTTAACTCAGTCAAGACATTAGATAATCCAAATTCTCTGTAACAAGTTTCCATTTCTAGAGCAGCTTTGCTTGAATGGAGGAGGGTTTTTGTTCGTTCCTGCTCTTCCTGACAGTGAGTCTCTTAGCCCGTAATTGGCGATGTTGAATGAGTCAGCGATTAATCACTGTGTTGCCATTTAATCCTAAATGATGGTAGTCTTGGCTTGATGATTATGAAGTGTCTGATTCCGGAACTTCTCCTGAGCTAGAAGTGAACATCTTTCAACCTTTTCATTGGATGGATATTCATTGAGCACTGGGGTTCACAGCCAGTTGTGAGTCTGGGGCTTGTGATGGAATATGAGGGGTGTGACTAACCTTGGATCATCATGGGTCAAGGGCTCAGTAGAAAGGATTCGTTAGGTAGAAGGGCAAAGGGAGGCCAGATGGTCTAGCTGGAGTGTATCAGAGGCCACAGGTTAGAGAAAGTTCCTGGGAGTTAAAAGGAGAGCTGTCAGCCTGGCGTGGTGGCCCACACCTTCAATCCCAGCACTCAGGAGGCAGAGGCAGGTGAATCTCTGTGAAATCAAGGCCAGCCTGGTCTACATAGTGAGTTCAAGCTAACTGGGACTACAAGGAGACCGGACCAAAAAAAGCAGTCAATATATCACAGAGATGCTTTCATATTGTTTATTGTGGCACTCTTCACAATAGCTAAATTATGGAACTACGCTGTGTGTCCAACAATAGGAGTGTATAGGAAAGTGTGATGTAATGACACAGTGGGATCTGTTTCAGACATAAAGAAGAACTCAGTTATGTCATTTGCAGAAAATGGATGCGCCTGGACAGAATCAGGCCAACCTCAGAAGAGCAGAGTGTACGTGTTGACTCATTTATGCTTCCTAGACTTTTTTTGGGGGGGTCTTTTTGAGACAGGGTCTCCCTGTAGCCCCAGCTGTCCTGGAACTCACTATGTAGACCAGGCTGGCCTTGAACTCACAGAGATCCTGCCTGCCTCTGCTTCCCGAGAGCTGGAATTAAAGGCATGTGCCACCATGCCCGGCCCGGTTCCTAGATTTTATATAGCCGCATAGTCATACACTCACATAAATGATATGAAAATGGAAGTAAAACTGTCTGGGGGGACAAAGGGATTAGTGGGAGTGGGAAGGGGTGAGAAGCGGGGTGAGCAGGGGGTCGGGGGGGATACACTCAGCATACCATATACACATGTATAAAAGCTTGAAAAAACCAACCAAACAACAGCAAAAGGAGAGCTGTGAGCTGTGGGGCTGGAGAGATGGCTCAGCGGTTAAGAGCACTGACTGCTCTTGCAGAGAACCTTGGTTCAGTTCCCAGCATCCACATGGCGGCTCACAACCATCTGTAACTCCAGTTCCACAGGATCCGATGGTCTCTTCTGGCCTCTGTGGACTTTGCCTGCATGGGTGCACTTACATGTAGGCAAAGGACTCATAAACATCACAAATCAATAAACAACATTTAAAAGGAGCACTGCTGTGAGGTCAGAAGGTGAAGGACTTTGGTTTGGAGAACTCAGCGTCTCAGAGTGGAGAAGGAAAGTTCACCCAGGTTCTTTAAAGAGGTGAACCGTGTCTGAAGGGCTTTAAGTGAGTGTGGCTTCTGAGGCTTCTGAGATCAGAGATGCTTCTCCCCGGAGTGCTACTGCTGGGAGGTGGAGGGTGGGCAACAGGGAGGCCAGACAGAGGAGTGGCTGCAGCCCAGAGGAAGTGTGGAAGCCCATGTCAGAGGAAGAAGTGGGTAAGAAGCCAGAGTCTGCTGGAAGACAGGTAAGAGGTGGTGGGATTGGCAGAATTTGCTGATGGATAGAGTGAAGGAGGGCGTGGGAGGGTTTGGGATGAAGCCCAGACTTCTCTGGCTTGGGTGACTAGTGTCAGCCATCACTGAAAAGGAGGAAGATCAGGCCTATTTGGTTTGACATGATGAATTTGCCTTAGCTTTGGGGCACCCAGGATGAAACACCCAGGAAAGAGATATTTAGGTGAGAGACTAAAAATGAGACAGAAGTAGAGATGGGTGAGTCGGGGCATTTAGAGCTGATGCTGGATCTGTGGGACACGCGGGATCATGGAAGGAGAGTGTGTGGGATGAGGACAGGGTTCATCCATCATCTGAGGAGCAGCGGCCTTCCAGGAAGTGGGGAACGAGAGTTCAGAGGGGGAGGAAAGCCAGAAGGGTGAGCTACTGGAGCAGTCATGGAAAGACAGTGTTCTGTGAAGGAGGGCCATGGTCAGTGCTGTGGGGTGTCAAGTAACAACTGACAACTGCTGGGTTCACCACAAGGTGTTTATAGGGAAGTGTTGGGAGGTGGTTTAGTCAGAATTAGAGGAGTGTTGTTACCAAGTAAGAGCATGGGACTAAAAAGGAGTGGAATGGTTGATGGCCAGTGGCTGTGTGTGAACACAGGCTCATCAGGATGTTGTTGGAAATGCAGGGGTTTTTGATATTTTAATTGCTTTTATTTTATGTGTATGAGTGTATTGCTTGCATATATGTAAGTGCACCCATGTCATGCAATGCCTGTGGAAGGCAGAAGAAGGTGCCGGATTATGTGCAACTGGAGTTATGGATGGTTGTTTGCCACCATGTGGGTGCTGGGAACCAAACCCAGGTCCTCTGCAAGAGCAGCCAGTGCTCTTAACCGCTGAGCCATCTCTCCAGCCTAGAGTTGGCATTTTTAATGGGCACAGAATCACTGGGGTTTCAATAGGAGAGAAGGAGGAGAGACTGCTTGTTTGTGTGGGGAAGTTTGTGGGGGTGATGTGGGGAAGTTGAGGGGGTTCCCTTTCTGTGGTTTCTGTTCCCTCTGTGAAGAGGGAGGTGAGTCATCTCTGGCAGAGCAATTTGCTATGAGGCAGGTGACTTAAAGGGTAAATAGTTTGGGGCCTGGGGAGATGACTCAGTCAGCGTAATACATGAAGACTTCAGTTCAGATCCCTGGTAAACACATTAAAAAAAAATAAAAAATCAAGTGTGACAATGCATGTCTGTAGGCCCAGTGCTGGGGACCTGGAGACAGGAGGCTGGCCGGTCAGCTAATGTAGCCAAATCAACAATCTCCAGGTTCAGTGGGAGAGTGTTTCAAAAAATAAGGTGGAGAGTAATTGAGGAAGATGTCCTGATGACAACCTCTGGCCTCCACAAGCACTCACACACACACATTTCCATGTACCCGCACACGTATAAACACATACACACATGCACACACATACATGTTAATGAAAATGTTAAAAAAATTTCCCATGCATGACTTGGGGAATAGTTTACCAGGAAATACAGACTTAGGCCAGGCTGAGTCTGATTGTTCTTTCGTACCATGAATTTGTACCTGTTCACATGGAGGCGCCATGGCTGTCCATGAGGACTCAGAGCCTGGTGGTGGGGTAGTAACAGGTCTCCTTTTTTGACAGAGGTCTTCTCATTTACTTCTTCTGGAGCACTGCTCTCCACGCATGCCCTGCTGGTCCCACCCCCATCGTCTGTCCCTTGTGGGCTTAGCACAGCTTCCCCTGACTCAGGGTAGTGCTCGGACACAGGGCAGAGTGGACCCACACCAGACAGTGCTGCAAAGCATTGCTTTTGCCTTCTTCTGAATAGCACCAGGATTGTTCCTCCACTTCGTTTAAAATGAACTTTCAGTTTTAGAATCGTGTAGACTTAACAGAAAAAGTACAACGATTCAAAGAGGATTTCTGCACACGTTGCACCCACTTTCCTCTGTGAAGATCTTGCATTAGTGTGACTGGGACAGAAAGTGAGTCAACATTCATGCATTGTTAGTAAACTAAAACCTATCTTATTAGGATTTCCCCGGATGGCCCCTGATGCCCTTTTCCTTTTGTTTTTGTTCTTTTTAAAATATATTATTTATTTTTTAACTTTGTGTGTATGAATGTAGTGCTCACATGCTTGTAAGTGCACCGGTGCCATGCAATGCCCTCAGAGGTCAGAAGAGGGCCCTCCTGGTTCCCCTGGAACTGGAGCTAAGAATGGTTGCTAGCTGCCACGTGGGTGCTGGGATCTGACCCTGTGCTCCTGACTGGGTTGGAGGTTGCTATATAGACCAGGCTGGCCTTGAACTTGCAAGAGTTCTTTAGCCTCTGTCTCCTGAGTGCTGAGACTACAGGTGTGTACCATCAAGTCTGGCCCCTGATAGCATTTCGCACTTCCAGGTTCCCATTCAAGGTCCCGCATTGCTTTTATGTCTCTTTGGGCTCTTCTTGGCTGTAATGTCATTCAGACTGTTCTTGCTGGTGATCTTGGTAGACTTGGGAACTGGGTTTAGTATATTGTAGGATATCCCTCATTTTGGTTGTGTCTGTGCTTTCTTTGTGATTAGACTGGAGCATCAGAGAGCCCAGGGCCATTGGTCACACCTTCGAAGGTATTTGCTGCCAACATGACTGTGATCTGGCTGAGTAGTGCTGGACAGGTTTTTCACCACAAAGTTGGTCCCCCCATTCCCTTCTCTCATATTATCCTCTCATATTCTCTCCCTGAGGAGAAGCCACTAGGCACAGGGCTTGTGTTGGGAGCTGTGTTCTTCCTCATGAGAGTGAACTGCCCACAGAGATTCTTCACATTTTCTCTGTGTACTTTATCTTTTGGCTTTTCTATTTTTATTTTTTGAGACAGGTGTCCTGTACCCCAGACTGTCTTCAAATTTGTTATCAGCTAAGGATGACCTCAAACTTCTGGTTCCTCTGTCTCTACCTCTCAAGTGCTTGGATTGTGGGCATGTACCAGAATTTTTCTGCCAGGAGCTTTGTCGATTTTGCTGGGAACTTTTAAAAAAACACTTTCTCAACTGTACGTTTTATACGCATGAGTTGATACCATCTCCCTATTTTATATTTACAGAAAAATTGGCTCACTTTCTCAAGGTCAGCTGAGATTCTGAGTGGCAGGTCTAGGTGAACCTGAATGTTTTCACTGCAGACTTTCTTAACTGTAGTGGTAAACTCTTTGTCTGTGCTGAGAGCTACTGAATTGATATCATCCAAATTTACATACTTCCTGGGCTGCCTGTGCCCTTTTCTTGGGCAGGGTAAGGCTCATTGGGGGAGGTAGTGTGTCTCTGAGTCTCTGTGGTGAGTCCACTTTTTAAAAGGAACTAACTCCTATAATGTGTAAGTTGGGCTAGATTCAAACTAGGTTTCAATGTGGTACAAATTTGGATGCCCGTATACAAAAAAGACTATGTAACATAAATACATTGTGTGTGTTGAGAGAGAGAGAGAGAGAGAGAGAGAGAGAGAGAGAGAGAGAGAAAGAGAGACTCTTTTTGGTCATGTGTCATAGTTTCTCCTATGTAGTAGAGGTGCTGGGAGTAGGCAGGACTGATTCTTGGGTTCAGGCTGAAGTCAGGACACAGGCTGCATGTTGTTTTTTCTAAACTCAACACAATGTACATGACATACCTGTATAATGGACAGTTTGCTTCATGGATTTCCTGGCTTCTTTTCTCTGCCTGTTCAGCCTGCCGAGGAGACATATATAGCAGGACAAAGAACATCTGCTGAAAATTGTGACTGACATAAATGGCTTGAAACGAATTGCAATTTGTCTCACTGAGACCCTGGATAAATTTGACTGACAGACGCTGCAAGTGCTCGAGTGAAACACAGGCAATCTGAAATCAGAGGTTCCATACTTTAGAGCTATGGAACTGGCATGGGCTCCCAACTGCCAGCAGCCAGAGAGTCCAAAAAGCAACATCACAAGTTAGAACCTCTGCATTATGTAGCCAGGGCCACAGCCGTGGATCTTGTTGGCTTCATAATACTCGGGAAGGCACATTGTTCACCTTTTCATAGACATGACTAAGCTCAGTGGTAGGCAGGATAGCTGTGCTTTCTTTTTAAAAAATATTTTATTGTTTTTATTTTATGTGTATGAGTATATTGCCTGCCTGCATGTATGTAAGTGCACCCATGTTGTGCAGTGCCTGAAGAGGTCAGAAGAGGGTGCCAGATCCCCTGGAATGGAGTTAAGGATGGTTGTTAGCTGCCACGTGGGTTCTGGGAGTCGAACCCGGGTCCTCTGCAAGAGCAGTCAGTGCTCTTAACCACTGAGCCATCTCTCCAGCCCCAGCTGTACTTTCTTGTGGGGGTCCGAACCAGCGACCCCCGCGCAGTGATGACTGGGGATGAGTAAGTGCGCTGTTTGCCAGCCCATGCTGCCCCCAGTACCAGGGACAATCAGACGCAACAGGGAGTCTAGTCAAGCAGGAACTCATTTATTGCAGGCGTTACAGAGCTTATAAAGGCATCTGGAAATCCCCCTCTCCCCTGAGGGTATATCTTAACGATGATCACGCACTGATCATGCACTCCTCAGCAGTGCGGAAGTATCCTTCAGACTTTTAAAACAAGTCAGGCCGTGCCCCAGTAACTTCCTCTCGGACCTCTGCAAGGTGGGGCTTTTAGGTCCCCACACTTTCTTAAAAAAATATTTACTTCTTTTTATTTTATGTGCTTGTATGTGTACCTGCTTGTATGTGTACCTGCTTATATGTGTGTGCACCACACATGTGCATTATCTGTGGAGGCCAGAAGAGGGCACTGGATCCCCTGGAACTGGAGTTAGAGATGGTTGTGAGCCACCTAATGTGGGTGCTAGGAACTGAACCAGGGTCCTCTGCAAGAGCAGCAAGCACTTTTAACTGCTGAGTCATCTCTCTAGCCCAGCAGTATTTCTTAAGAATTTGAACTCTAGATTATGTTGCTTGTTTATTTTTAACTTTGGAGCTGGTGACATGTTAATTCCTAGGATTTAATTTAGGGGGATGGACAGCAACCTTGAGTGCCACATATTCCACGTGGGTCATGTTTCAGCCTGAACAGCTGTGTCTGTTAAGTGTGGTTGGGAAGACAGGAGCCACCCAGCATATTGGATGGATTTAATAATGTGCTCACAGTGGAAGGGCTGGGAGAGGCTGAAGGCCAAGGATACTCACCCGGTCGGGATCTCAGCCACTGCAGAGAATCAAGGATCCTAGGAGCTGCCAGCAACCTTCAGCAGCACACAGAACCACCCATTCACCCTCTGCCCTGGAGTCACACTGGGAAGGGAGACTCTGGGCCGCAGTGGGTGTGTAAAGAAGTGATTCTGAGTTAACTGCAGAGAGGGTGTGGAATGTCCCCGACGCCGCACCCTGTGGTCCTGGCAGTGGGGCTGAAAGGGGCAAGGGTTGAGTGGGGCTTGGCAGGGACACTCAGACAACCCAGCCTTGGGGTATATGAATGGCCTGGGGTTTAGGAAAAGAGACATCTGCAGATTCCTCCTGTCCAGGGCTTGTTAGCCATGATCTGTAGGGCCAGGATGGCAATGGTAGTTAAGGGGAAGGGTGCACATGGGCACAGGGGGATGAAGGAGATGGACAGAGGAAGCTGTCTTTTATCTTTATGGGTAGTCATGAAATAGTGATGACAACAGCTCTCAATGGAGGTGATTTTATCCCCCCCCCCCCACACACTTCAGAGAGCATGTGGCAATGCCTAGACACATTTTTGGTTGTCATAGCCTGAGGAGGAATGGGAATCTGGTTGCTTTTGTCATCATCAGGATATGGACCCATGACACTAAATAGCCAGCTTGCAGTGAGCAGGACAGCCCCAGCATAGCGAGAGCCAGCTCCAGGGCCCAGACTGCTGGGACAGGGACCCTGTTCTCAGTCACTGAGGTGGGTGGGAAGGGATGCATCACAGAAGGACTAAGAAAGGCTGGGCTAGTTGGCCTCCAGTGGCTGGCATGGGAAACTCGGTAGACATTTTTGTGGGTAGTTGGCTTTTTGTTCTTCACAAGATCTTCATCTAGTTGCTCTGGTGCCCTTTAGAAACGCCTGTGGAAATAAGTGGAAATCAGATCCACTTCTAGAGGAGCAAGGTGACAGAGGGGGAAAATTTATATTTTGAAAATGAATTTGCTTACCTGCTTTGGTTTATGGCTGAGTCCCATGGCTGTAGCACTCCTTACAGGGTGTGTGTGTGTGTGTGTGTGTGTGTGTGTGTGTGTTTGTGTGAGATGGGGATGGAGGGGGTGAGAGAGAGAGAGAGAGAGAGAGAGAGAGAGGAGAGAGGAGAGAGAGAGAAGGGGAGGAGATGGATGGAGGGAGAGAGATGCAACAGGTTTCTGAGTAATATGACAGAGGGCTGACATGAATTGGCAATATGCTCTTGATCTGGTGATAAGTTTAGGCTCCAGAGCACTTGGAAATGGCTCTGAGGCTCCTTTGCAGCTTGTATCTGTTGGCCCCGTGGCTCCTGCTGGGAGCTGATGACACCTTTTCTACAGGGAAGTAAAGCTGTTCTGTGTGTGGCTGTAGCCTCTTTGAACTCATGGACTCCTCTGCAACCTGACAGAATTCTGCTCCTTGTAGGAGGGAGGCTGAAGGCCACAAGTGAACCAAAACGTTGTGTGGCTGGGGCAGTGTCTTTGCCTGCCTTTGTTTCCTAGACTCAGGAGAATTCTGTTGAGGAAATCCAAAGAGCAAACACACAGGAGACCTTGGCCCAGGTCAAGGATGCACAGTGTCTCACTTTTGTCTGCCTTGTACAAGTGAGCACTTTTTATGGGTTCATGAACCTGCATGAGCATATAATTATCTTTCAGGGCACACCACCATCACCAACTACTTGCTGAATTATTTTCCTGGTCTGGATCTGGAAAGGAGGAACGTGTTTGGCTTCACGGCCCTCATGAAAGCTGCCATGCAGGGCCGAACAGAGTGTGTGCGAGCCCTGATGCTAGCAGGTAAGTCCACTTGTCCTGTGCAGTCTAAAGGCCCCACTTGGGAAGGCCACGTGGCCCCTTTAAAGAATGCATCTTAAGGGGTGGAAGAGATGGCTCAGGGTTCAGAGTGCTTGCTGCTTCCATAGGCCCAGAGTTCAGTTCGCAGCACCTGCACTGGGTGGTGCATAACCACCTGTAGCTCTAGCTTGAGGGCGATATGGTGCTTTCATGGACACCTGCACTCATGTGCACACACCCACAAACAAATGTGCTCAGTGGGTTGGAGTATAGCTCAGTTGGTGCAATACTCACATGCTCAAAGTCCTGGGTTCAATCCCAGCACTATAGAAAACTGGGTGTGGTGGTACATGCCTGTAATCCCAGCGCTCTAGATGTAGAAGCAGGAGGATCAGTTTAAAGCCATCTTCGGTTACATAGCTCGTCCGAGGCTAGCTGGAATACAAGAGCTACTAT
>NW_008341886.1:2543826-2650776 GCF_000622305.1 Nannospalax galili | reverse complement strand
TAAATAAATAAATAAATAAATAAATAAATAAATAAATAAAGCTTGAGGATAGACCATGAAACTGGTCGCTCCATAATACCACTTTTTGCTCCCTGCTGAGCTCTGGGAGGGGGGCACATCTTCCCTCTTACCCCTTAGTCCACTGTCTATCCATTATCGTTCCAGCTGTGTTCAGATTTGTTCTTCAAGTTTTGGGGGCTGGAGAGATGGCTCAGTGGATAAAGTACTTGCCCCACAAGCCTGAGGACCAGAGTTCAGATCCCTAGAACCCACATTAATGCCCAAAGCACATGGAAGCCCACCTGTAACTCCACACTTGGAAGGCGAAAACGGGATCAGTGGAACAAGTTGGCCAACTAGCCTAGTTTCGTGAGTGAGCTTGGAGAGGATCCCTAGCATCAACCTTGAACCTCCACATGCTTGCTCACCCATGTGTGTGCACATGCACTCAAGCACTCAAACACAAAATAAAATACCAGTGTTCTGGCCTTGGCCCTGCTCACAGGCCTTTACTGTTGAAGATGGTGCAGGATGAGGGTAGGGGGAATCTGGCCTGTGCTGCTCCTGCTGGTTGGTGATTGGAGTTCCATGGCAATGTGCTTAGGCTATAGGGGGATCAGTGAGACTGCTCCCTTACCTTTTATGTCCTTCTCATCATCCTAGGGGAACACCTGTGCGTCTGTGCAATAGGAATAATGACCTTTCTCTCCCACCTCCCTGAGCATACAGTATGACAAGACTGTAAATGCTCAAGGACCAGACAGTTTTGATGAGCTACCAAGTAAAACTCCCCATGACTAATCTGTTAAATTCTTTCCCAGACTTGAAACCAAAACTAAGGATCATCTCTGGGGCAGTCTGACCAGGTTACTTTGCTAGTTAAACAGAAAATGAATGTAAAGTGTGTATAATGCTGGATACAGTGTTAGCATTCTAACACCTCAGTGGTTGTTGCTGTTACTTAATGTGATTATTTTAAATTATTTTTGATCTTGGTCTTGGGTTTAGCCAATCCTGTTTGGTGCCACAGATCCTGAAGAGTTGATGTTCTCCCTCTGAGTTCATTCCTGATGCTACTATAAAGCATCACATGCTAGGTGGTTTATAAACACTGTCTGTTATTCTCAGTTCTGGAGTTGGAGAACTGAAGATCAAGGCACCAGCAGATGTGCTGTCTGGTGAGGATCCAGGCCTCTATGCTATCTTTACATAGCAGCTGGGGCAAGGTATTAAGACTCTTTCATGAGGGCACTAATCCTATTTGTAGGGCTGACGGTTACTCTCATGATAAAACATCTCCTAATGATACCACCACTACCTCCTAACAGACCTTCCTCTAAGTACTGTCACAGCGGGCACAAATATTTGAATGCTTGGTCCCCATTGGGTGGTACTGTTTGGGGAGGTCAAAGAATCTTCAGGAGCTATGGCTTTGCTAGAGGAAGCGTGTCACTGGGGGTGCGCTTGGAGAGTTCATAGCCTTGTCCACTTCCAGTTCACGCTCTCTTCTTATTTGTCCTTGAAGATGTGAGCTCTCAGCTTCCTGCCCCCCCCCACCCCCGTATGCCTGCCACTTGCCTCCCCCACAGTGATGGACTCTTATCCCTCTGGAACTATAAGCCAAAATAAACTCTTCCTTCTGTAAGTTGCTTCTGGTTATAGCAGTTTATTGTAGCAACAGAAAAGTAACTACTACGCTCTCCCATCCTAGTTATCAAAGGTAACAGTGTTCTAGATATTGGTCTCTCCATGAATGCCCCATTTCTGTCCTAGGGCCCCAGCTGGTTCCTGCAAAGCATCCCCACATGTCCTCCATCACCTCTGGTTTGTGACAGTTGCTCAGTCTTCACCAGCTGTTTGTGACTTGATATATTGCAGTGTCTCTCAACCTGAGCAACTCTTTTTCCTCCTGATTATTCTGGAGCTGTGGGATTCACAGCTTTGGGATTTTTTTTTTTCTTTTTCTTCCTGCTTTCATCTAAGTGTCTTGAGGGGACACTGTAAGAAAAACCGATTCAGTGAACAAGGAAGGAAGCTTCAGAGATGGAAACCCTTGGAAATAAAAGGGGAAAATAATTAAAATTAATCCTTGGGGCCGGCTTGAATTCTTGGGACCCACGTGGTAGAAAGAGAGAATGTACTCCTGTGAGTTGGCCTCTGACCTCCACATCCATACTGTAGCAAGGGTGCTTACGTACACATGTGTGCACATGTACACACACACACGCACACACACACACACTGTTAAAAATGTATTTTTAAGGACTGGTGAGATGGCTCAGTGGTATAGAGCACAGGGTGTTTTTGTAGAGGACCCAAGTTCAGTTCCTAGCAACCACATGGCAGCTAACAACCTCTTTTCGCCTCTGTGAACACAAGTGCACTTGCATACATGCAGGCAAAACACTCATGAACATATTTTTAAATTAATTCCACCAATTGTACCCCTCCTGTCCTGTTTCAATGAGAAATAGTCATTCCTAATTAAATGGTGATTATGCGAGCTGAGTCTTTTGTGTTGGGTGGAAGCGTCATCCATTTTTATGGGGTCTAGTTATAATTGGATGTATATCTTTAGTGATCGATTTTTTTCAATCCAAAAGTTATGGTATCAGTCATATCAAGTGCATTATCCCCCCAGTGAATTAATTTGAATTATTGACTTTTTCTTTTTTGGATCAGTTGCCTTCTAATCACTGTGGAGAATGTGTGCTGCTCTGTCTTGACATTCCTGCCTTTCCTTCTTTCCTGGTCTCCTGGGGTTTTGAGGCAGATCTGTGGCATTCAGAGCCTCTTAGAGCTGCCTTTCACAGGCCCTGGAAGGATTGAGGGCCTCCTTGATAACATTGCTCCCCCCACAGTCCCTGGAAAGATCCAGGAGTTCCTCAATAATATCCCCTACAGGCCCTGGAAGGATTGAGGGGCTATTTGCTTACAAATTTGAAGTTAGATTTCTACACTTTCTCTTTTCAGTTGTCTGCCCATACTGTGAGCTTCTCCCTGCATCCAAGTCTAGAACACTCCTCAGGAGTACAGACGTTTGTCTGCTGTCTTCTTCAATGTGCTACCCCTGTGGTGTGTACAATGCGGGGTGCAGGGCTCAGCAGAAACAGCTGTGAGCCAGATGGCGGCTTTCAGTCCAGCAGGTTACTTACCATCTCCACCTGGGGCCAGTCACTTACCTCTCTGGGCCTCAGAGGACGGCAAGTGGAATTGTGATGGGAACCGAGTGAGTTCATGTGAGGGCAGCCCTTATGTGTGCCTGCCTGACTTGGAGGAAGCCATCAATACATGCTGGTTATAATCAGGTGATTGTTGGTGAATGTACATGATCAGCAGTTATTTGTGAATGAATGAAAAATAGAGTATGCTTTTCTCTTTGAAAACCATCCTTGTGGTGAGATATTTGAGCGTACATGTTGAGGGTAACAAATTAGCACATAGTTCCTTGGTACTAGTGACATTTAGGGGAATATCAATTCTTGCTGTAGGGCCATCCTTTCAACAACAAGGCGTTAGCAGCATCCATGGCTGCCACTCTACAGATGCCTGTTCCTTCAGATGGGACAGATATGCTCAGACATTGCTGAATGTCCCCTGGGGGTGGGTGTCCCCCACCAAGAGCCAGAGATACAACTAAGTGGGCCGGGATAAGGAAAGTGCAAGTCTTTCTCCTTCCAGACATCTCTCTCCTTCGCAGCTTGTTCTGTGTACTAGATTACAGTGACAGGGTACCTCCTTTTAGGGTGCATTTGAGCCACCCCAGGAGGCTTTGACTGGAGTGCTTAGCCTCTAGAATATTCTCATTTGCTCCTGCCATTACTAAGTTAGCCTAGAATTCTTTCCAAAAAATTGAGTTTCATTTTTCCTTTTATAGTAGAAGTATATATTTTAAAAGAAACCAGTATGTGATTGAATGGCCTCCCTGGGTTTGTTAAACAGCAGTAAGGATGCCTGTTGAGATATTTAAAAATTTTGTGCCACTATTTTGATGTCTCATTTCCATTTAAATATACCAATGTTAAGAAAACAAAGGTGTTCAAATGATTGCTTCAGCACAGAGTGCATTTACGTATGGCCGACAAAGATAATGCAGTAGCTAATTGCAGAATGGTCATCCTACAGTTACTATAAAAGCAAAACACCAGCACCACTACATATTAGTAGTGAAAAGCATACATCTCATTCTATTTTTTCAGCTGCAGTGTTCTTCAGATCTTGAGTGTTTAACACCTGAGTTGGAGTTTCTGATTTGCAATTTCGTTGTATTCAGTTGGAGCCTCTTCCTCAAGAAATGATGAATGATTGAATCGACTGACCCCCTAAACCGTTTAGATTTTTTTCCACAGTCTGCAACAGCGCACAGGCCCATGTCAGCCCTTATCTGCATTGTCAGATAGAACAAAATAATGTTAGCATTATCAGAACTCTGGATTTACTGACGAACGGAGCCAAGTTCTGCAAGCTGACCCAGTGGCGGTTTGGATTTGGCTTCCTGATAATGTCAGCCATGCTGATAAGAATCGAAAGGGACTTGCAGCACCTTGTTAACCCAGTAGAATATTAATGCTCCAGAGTGACAGGTCTATTTCAGTAAGTGGCTCTGAGAAGCTGTATTGGCGATGTGGTGTTTTTTTCAGGTTCCAGACTTGCTTATGAGAGCTCGGTGTTATTCCTGAAGTGCGGGGAAATTGCCACAGTATCTGGGGAGAAGAACAGACTTCAGAAACCTCACATCTCCCGTGGTTCTTGGGAACAGAGTGGTTCTTGGGAACAGAGTAGATTGATCAAAAGGAAGGTGAGGAGTGAACGCTCAGCAGTCGCCCTCTCCCTCCTGTGCTGGCTCTCCCCTTCGACAAGCTCTCCTGACATGGGAGAATCATATGATTTGTGTCAATGGAAGTTACTTTCTGTTTATAAGGAAAACAGGAATTTTCTGGGAAGCAAGAATCTGTTCTCCTTGGAATCCCTTCCTGTTATCTGCCAGAAAAATATCTACAAGACAAATTTGACACTGAAAGGATCAGGGGAGAAGCAGTTTTTGTGGAAGATGACCTTAGAAGAGCCTGATGGGGAGGGAGGTGAGCTTGGCAAGGGACCAAAGCTGGAATGTGTGTTTCCCTGGGGGCAGGTGGGTTGCAGCCCAGCCACCAGAGGTGTAAGACATCTCAGAGCCAGGTGAAAGCCCAGGCACTCTGGGACTTCCCCTCCTACTGAGGTGTCCGGGGTGCCAGGCCCCTACCATGTCTCAGAGGTGTCTTGCCATCCCTGCTGTGCTGGAGAGTTGGCCCCTTTCCTGTGACCATGTGGGGCCAGTTATCCTATCACCAGGGCCCAAGTTACAGGGCAGGGCAGACACAGTGGGGCTACCGCACCGGCAAGGATTGGTCTCTTTGGGGGAGGGGGGCACTGAGCTGGGCTTTGTAGAATGGATAACATGGGAATGGTAAGAAGAGAAAAAGAGAGGAAGGGACACATTTCCAGCTTCCGCTCTAGCTCCTCACACAGGGCCTGCATGCCTTCCGAGGCAGAGCCGTTTAGACTGACGGATGGAAGGTCCATTTTTCCCTTTAGCACTTGCTTACAGTGGCTTCTGTGTCCAGGAACAAAAATCCTGACCCGAGAATGATTTGGAGGCAGGCATCTGTTTCTTTCATCTCGTTTAAGGTCATGAGATGGGTAGACATGACCCAGAATTGCCCTTGGTTCCACCAGGACATCGCAGACCTTGATTCTTTCCTTCTGTCTATCATCTCTTAGCTTGTTGGCTTGTCACCTTTGTGTGCGCGTAGTCTCTGTCTGTGTGTCTGTGTATCTGTGTGTGTGCGGTATGTGTGTACACATGAATGTGTGGGTATGCACCTACATTTGTGTGTGTGTCCCTGTGCTTTCACATGTGAACCATAGGTTGATGTTGGGGCCCCTCCTCTCTTGTTCTCCACAGAGTTCTGGGTATAGACCTTTTCATTGCCATTCCCTAAACAATACAGTACAGCAGTGATTTACATAGCATTGATATTTTGTTAGATTATAGGTAATCTTGATGTTTCAATGAATCAATACATATATAGTGAAGTGCATAGGTTCTACGCAAACATGTCCTCTTTATGCAGGACCTGAGGTATCTAAGGGATCTTGTACCCACCCAAGGGATAACTGTATTAATCACTTACCACTTACTCGCTATGTTCCCTCAATATCACCCTTAGTGGCAGTTTCTTGAGAAGGGACTCACTAACTCATGGTGGTGACTTAGACTCCAGACCCAGGCTGTGGTCAGAATGGCCCTGTTCTTTATTTATGGCATTTGTTTTCTGAGCTCACACTGAGGAGGGAGGAGGACACAGGAAGAGTGCTAATCTTCAGAGAGCTGTTCGTTTTGCTTTTCATTAGTATTTGAAAAATGTCTCTTTCATGCGGCGTTCATTAAGGTTTTAATTTTGCAGTTTGTTCCTTTTTAAAGTGACATGCAATTAATTAAGGTTTAATGTGTCATCTATTTTTTGCAATGGCATTTTTACTGTCCCCCTTTTCATTTTCGTTAGTTTATAAATTGTGCTCCAGCTAATGAGTTTCTCTTGATTTCTAGTTTCAAATAATTGCCACTTTTCTAAGATGGTTGTTCTTTAATGTGTCATGGGCTAAGGACATTGACAGGTGAGCTCAGGTGAGCTGCTTCGCCTGGCCACAAGACTGCTGTGGGCTGGCAGGGGACAGAGGCGGCTGTACCCTATGCTCTTAGCTCAGCACAAATTGATCAGCCATAGCATGTCAGACACCTGGTGAGATATAAATACAGATGCTGCTGGCCTGGTCCTCTGGGAGCTCCCAGACTAGATAACTGGCCTAGTTCTCCTCACAGCTTTGCTGGTAGAGATGAGGTACAAGACTTGAACTCCTGGGTGATTTTAAGTGTACATGGGGCTGAAATTGGATCAAGATGAATTGAATAGCAGTTCTTACTTTGATACAATCAAGTTGACATTAATACAGATCTCATCTAGCTGAGTTGGAGTTACTTAGCAGTGTTTTGGAGGTGGTGGGTGGCATAGAGAGCCTTTCGGGAAGTGACTGGTATAAGGAAGAAGGGGATGCACCAGGAAAGGGTTTCTAAAAGAAACAGAACCTCAGGCTGGCAAGATGATCAGTGGGTAGAAGGTGCTTGCCGCCAAGCTTGATGACCTGGAACTCACTTCATTCTCTGGAACTCACATGGTGGAAGACAGAGAAATCTAGAACTGACTCCTGTAAGTTGTCTTCTGACCTCCACGTGTGCACCATGGTATGCACACATGGGCACACACATACATGCACAGAAATAAGTAAATACATAAATATCTTAAAAGAGATGCATAGGGCACATATATGAAGAGATTGATTTTAAGGAGTGGCTCATACAATTGTGGGGGTTTATAAGTCTGAAATTTGTAAGCAGGCCCACAGGCAGGAGCTACTGCTGTAGTTTTGAGGCAGAATTTTTTTCTTCTCCAGGAAACTGAAAGTTTGGCTCTTCAACTGATTGAATGATGCCTAACACATTCTGGCAGCTAATCCTGTTCACCTAAAGTCAAATCCCTTCAGGCTAGTAGTACCTAGCTTAGTGTTTGCTCAAACTACTGAGTACCCTAGCCTAGCTAAACTGACACAACATTAACCAGCACAATGGTCCTTCTTGGGACAGGTAGACAGTGAACACTCAGGAGACTCAAGTCTGAGATGCTCACCTTTCCATTAGTGGGACCTCAGGCAGCTGCCACATCCATTATGTCAGGAGCCTTTGTCAAAAGCGTCTTACCTGCCAGGGTGAGTTGTGTTAAGGAAGCAGCATTAGGTGAGGTGTGGCCTTTGGCCTGGAGTGCCAACTGGCTGGTAAGGCAGCTGTCTACCCCACATGAGAAGCAGAGCATCACCATGTCCATAGAGCAAGACCCATAACAGCTGTCTACAGAAATGGGATGACTCCAGCCTTCACACGTGACTGTCAGAGCACCTCACATTGCTACAGCATTCTTTGTTGTCATTCAGGTGATTGTGAGACCTGTTTTAAAAACACTTTAAAGACTGTTAGAGAGATGGTTCAGAAGTTAAGAGCACTAGCTGCTCTTGCAGAAAATTCAGGTTCTGTTCCCAGCACCTGCATGGCTACTAACATGTCTGTAACTCCCGCTCCGGGGATCTGATGCCCTCTTCTGGCCTCTGTGGGTATTGCACAACATGGGTGAACTTACATACACGAAGGTAAAACATTTTTAAAAGAAAATAAATAAAAGAAAATAAAAATAAAATATTTTAAAAATTGCATTTAGTTAGCTCTGTGTGTGTGTGTGTGTGTGTGTGTGTGTGTGTGTGTGTGTATGTGTGTTCACAATGTATGCTACAACATACATTGAGGAGTCAGAGCACAACCTGCAGGAGTCATGCCCAATCTGGTCCACTACATGGGTCCCAGGGATTGAACACAGATCATCAGTCCTGGTCATGGGCACTTTCACCCACTGAAACATCTTGCCATCTTTCAAAACTCTTTTAAAAAAAAAAAAAAAAAAAAAAAAAAAAAAAAAAAACTATTGTTATTGCTGAGTTGGGTAAGAGTTTTGTTTGGTTTTGATTTTTTTTTTTCTGACACCAGATATTTCTGTGTAGCCTCAACTGGCCTAGAACTCACTATTTAGCCCAAGCTGGCCTCAAACTTGTGATCCTCTTACCTTTGGCTCCGAGTGCTGGGATTACAGGCACGAGGCACCATGCTTGGGTCTGGGCAGGTTTTCACTTAGGAAAGATGAGTCAAATAAACATCTGCAAGGTGGGCTATACTGCACTGGCAGCAGAGTTAGTGGTGATCTCATTGGGCCAGGGTTAGTATGTTTCCCAAGTTCTGCCTTTATTCTTTGTCTAGGGGAGAACATTCTTGCCGGCCCACTGCTGCCTGTGTGCTTTTTGTTTTACAGGGGCAGATGTCCAGGCCAGGGATCCCCGCCGCGGGATGTCGCCCCAGGAGTGGGCTGCTTACACAGGCCGGGTGGAGGCAGTTCGCGTTATGCAGAGGCTGCTGGACCGACCCTGCCCGGAGCAGTTTGGGGACAAGTACAAGCCGGAGTTGCCGCTGCCTGCCGAGGCTGCCCTGAAGCCCACAGGCTCCAAAAACTGCTTCCAGAGGTTCACCCGGTTCCTGCGGTCCACGCTAAGCTCGCGCTCGGGCCAGAGCCTGGAGGACGGAGGTGTCCTTGACCACATGGTCAGGATGACCACGAGCCTCTACAGCCCCGCGATTGCTGTGGTCTGCCAGACCCTATGCCCCGAGAACCCGCCCTGCGTGGGGAAAAGGCGCCTGGCGGTGCAGGAAATCCTGGCAACTAGGGAGGACCGGGGAGTGCATGCCCAGGAGAGCTTCCAGGAGGAGGGCTCCGAGTCGCCGTTCCGGACTGCGGAGGCCCGGAGTACCAACCTCGCGTCTCCTCACCCACCCGGGGCCCCGGGGTCCACCCCTGCCCGGCGGAAGGCCAGTCTCCTGCCCCTGCAGCTGCTGCGAAGGAGCAGCGTGCGGCCCGGCGTGGTGGTGCCCAGAGTGCGCATCAGCAAGGCCCCGGCGCCCACGTTCCAGCCCGAGCGCGCGGCGCCCAAGGGCAGCACCAAGGACAGCACCCACCTGCAGATCCCCAAGTGGCGGTACAAGGAAGCCAAGGAGGAGAAGAGGAAGGCGGAGGAGGCGGAGAAGAAGCGGCAGGCGGAGACTCAGAAGGACAGGCGGGCATCACGGTGGAGGAAAAGGACGTGAAGGGGCCGCAATGCAGACAGCTTGTGCGCCTGGCCTGGGGCAGGCAGCGCGGGGACCAGCCTGGGAGGTAGTGAGTGGGGCAGACAGCGGGCGGAGAGGGTTGCCTCCTGTCTCCTGTCCCGGTGTGCTGCCTGGATCCAGGGAGGGCAGCCCATGTTGCTCCCAAGAGAGCAGTACAGATGGATTTACTTAAAACCAGATCCCTGAGTAATCCGTACACCCAGAGAGAGAGCCATTTACCTGCAGGTCTCCCCTTAGAGAACCTCAATTAAGAATTTTTAGAACCAGTTTATCAAAGGGCATTTTCACATAATTTTGTATTTTGTTATTTATGAAATCTGCAGCATTTTACAATTGTAATTTAAGACAGTTTTAATATATGTGTTTGAAGACCCTTTGTTTAAAATGCTGTCTCTAGCAATAAATATTTGCAATAGCTGTGTGAATTCACACAGACTCCTCGGAATTCTTCCTTCCCTTCTTGCCGGCTGGTTTTGGCCCTTGCCTTCCCATGGCCTGAACACCAGCTTTTCTAATAACTTGATTAGGTAACCAGAAATCTGCTTCTACTTGATGAAAGCATTGAATTATTTTCCAAACGATCAAATGAGACAGCAATCCTGCTTCATTGTATTTCATTTTTAAAATCGCTCTATCCCTGCAATAATAATAATAATAATAATAATAATAATAATCAGAACATGTCAACTTATTATGAAACACTGCAAAAAATGAACATTTGTTGCTAGAACTGAACTCATTTTAAGCAAGGGGCTTTAGATAAAACTGGATAAACCATCTTCCAGGAGATGTGAGGAAAATATTTAACGGGGTAGATTTAATAAATGATTAGTAGAGATACAAAATGAAATCATATGTGTTCAGGAAAATCAGCAGAGTAGTTTTAGGCAGGTTTTTGTAGACAGAGATGCACTCTGAGGGTGGCCCCATCCTCCAGATTCAAGACTGGAGAGTCTCTTGTGTGGATTTTACTTTAGGGTTCCCTTTAATGATTATCCTGGATGTTTGCTCATCCTCACTCCAGCCTTGTAGAACTTCCAAGGTGTGTGGACTTTGGCAGGACACGGATGTAAATTGCCCTGGCCCCAACCTCTCAGTGGGATTTTTCTATCTATACTTTTATCTCCAAAGCACTGAGAAATCCTACTGGGTCTTAGAGAATCTATCACATATGCACTTTATTTAAATATTTAATGTAAATACTTGGAAGCCATAGATTCTAGATATTACAGACTGATTTGAAGTTCTTTGCTGTAGCCCTGGACACATTGTGCAATGCGCTGGTTGTCTCATGCTGGAGGAGAGGGTCTTCCCCTTATTCCTTCCTCTTTGACACCACTGGTCACTGAGTAATCAGAGTTCTCATATCAGCTGTTCCAAAAATGCTATGAACTGGGACCTCAGGCTGCTCCGAGACAGATGGGGACACTGGTGTGATCACCATAGAGTGTTTAAAATCATATTTTAGTTAGTTTCTCTCTAACCCCCGAAGGGCAACAAAACAAATGCTGAGAGTTTGGACCCACCCTGAGAACTACTGGTGTCAGTTAGCAAGGGTCACCCTTGTGACCTAGGACTTGGGATTGGTTACATCCCTTTGGAGGCTGTGAGGGCTGTGACCAACCTTGCTTACTTTGAGGGATAGTCTTCCCTGTGTCCTCTAGTATTGGAGATCTTTCTGCCACCTGTACACAAATCCTCAGCACCCACAAATCCTACCCTTATATTTCAGCTGGTGACCCCACCAGGCAGTGCCACATGGCTTATAGTCCATGTTCCTTGTGCTGGTTGCCCCCAGATGGCATATAAATTATTTTGGCCTGTACCCTACTGCAGGGGGAGAACTGCACTCTAGTGTTTATGCGAAGCTCCAAAGTGACCACCACAGTCAGTGCTGGGAACTGTAGCTTCTTGATGGGGCTGTGTGAGGTCCTTGCTGCCCTTTAGGGGGCTCCTCCTGGATGCCCCGTCTGAGCTCCCACAGAAGGCACCACCTCTGTAGAATGTCTAATTATGACTGAGCAGCCGATATTAGGCAGCTTCTGGTATCTGCCATTAGTGTCTGCCAAATCTCCTGCTACACTGTGTTAAGATCACGTTGGGAAGGTAGGTATGAGCCCTGCACCCCTGCCAAGCTTTGGGTCCCTGCTGCTGACCAATTAGAGATGTACATTTTTGGTCCCTCCCAGCCATCTACCTCACCAACAGTCCATTTTCAAAGTTCCCAGTTAAACGTGGACTGTCCATGGTGTTACAGCAAGAGGCTGGAGGTTTCATTTGTTTCCACGATGTTTTGAATCAGCCAAATGGAAACCTTTCCATGTGATTTCAGCCTTGTCCAGGTGTCAGGACAGTGGTACTCATGCCATAGCTCACAAGGTGCATGCATTATTTTAGAAAGGCTGCCAAGTCAGCAAGCCCAGGCCAGTTGAATGATTTCTTTGGCAGACTTGGATGTGAGCTAGTTTCTTGCCCTGTTCAGTAGAGCTGCTCTTACCTAGATGGTCTTGTGCAATGACAAATGGCAGATATGTGGAAGAATTCTGATGAGCAGTCTGGGGAAGCTCCATTCCCTGGTGGGCTTTAGTCTGTGCTGTTCAGAGAAAAATTGAGCTATGAAACCCAAATTAAGTCAGTCCAGGTTGGGATGCACAGTCTTCCAAGTCTCTCTCTAGAAGTGAGTCCTGTCCTACCCTGCATGGGAAGACCTTCTATTCAGGAGAGCATATTTTCTATTAGGGATTTTTTCCAAGTCTAGGAAAATGTTGTCAAGTCTCTTTTCTCATTGTGGGGTGGGGGGACTTTTGTTCTTGTGTTCCCTGTATCTTTGGAGTGGGCTAGGAAGGCAAGCAGATGCTCTGGCAACATGCAGTAGGGAGGTCACAGAATGAGCTGGTACTTCTAGATGCTTCTTGACAGGGTAGCCGTCAGTATTTCCTCTCTCAGACAGAAGGCTCTGGGGAAGTATGAGGACAGACAGCTGTGAGTGGAGCCTTCCTACCCATGTTGATCTGGATTTTTGGGGTCACTTGGGAGTTAAGGTGGGTGAAGGGAAGTAGAGGGACAGATAGGCACGTGTGTCCACCCCTCACTGAGAGCAAAGGGGCAAGTTATCTTGAGGCTCGTGGTACGCTTGTGGGGGTGACCCACAGAGCCTGTCCATTCTCAAACCGTGTTGTTAGTTTTGTCTCCTTTTTAGGCGAGTGGTTCACTAGAGAAGTTTTCAGTTCCAGAGGTCAAGAGAATCACTCCTTTTTAGTGTCCCCAACAATGCAGTGGTGTTGCTTGAATGGTTTACGTTTGTGCTTTGCTGTTTGAACAGCTGTGTCTACTCTCAGAGTGGTCATCCTCCCTACACCCTCATGTTATTCATGGAGGAGGGGGCTGCTGGGTGGCCCCTGTCTCTCGTGTGGTCATAAGTATCCCTATGACTTTGTCATCAGTGCTATTCTCTGCCACCCTCTTCACCTCACCTCTTCTTCCTCTTACCTTTGCTCCTCCGCCTGCTTCCTGTCCCCAGTTTGATTAAACCCCTTGCTCATCCTAGCACCGGTGCCCTGAGGTCTAAATGGGCAGAAACATAAGGGCTCTTGAGCACCCCTTGGTGGCCCTGCTGCATTACCAGCCTGGGACCTCCAAATCCCCAGGAATGGGAGGACAGGGCTGGAGGTTTCGGACATCAGCACAGCCCCTACCTGTCCCTTGTTTTGGGGAGGAAGGCCTGGTCTTCTCTCCTGACTTGGGATAGTAGAGGAGCAGGCTCAGAGCTCTGTATGCCCCAGTGTTATTAACTGTAAATAAATAGTGAATTTCATTGACAGGTACCTTCTCAGGGATTTATACATAAATATAGTTAGGGGATAAGCTAAAGTATATTTTAAATCCTTTTGATGTTTGAGTTCTTTGTGATTAAACTAGACCAAAAAAAAAAAAATATTTCCAAGATAGTGTTGATGCTGCTGCTTGTACGGGAGATGCCTGGGTCTCGTCCCTCAGTGGAGATCTCCAGGGATGTGGCAGTGTAAGGGCTGTGTGGATGTGATGTCACAGTCACACCTGTGTCTCTCGGTTGTCTCTTCTGGGTGTGACCATTGTTTAACAGTTGCCTCTAGCTGATTCCCAGATGGGCCATGTGTAAGTTTTCCCCAGAGCTGTCCACTCTAGGTCTGATATTGGCGAGTGAGACGGGCCTGGTCTTTTCTCCTAATTTGTGTGAATATAGTGTCCACAGTCTGTCTGCAGGAGCCAACCAAGCCCGCTGGGAAGGATCAGGGAAAGTTCAGCACACTTGGTCCACAGTGGCCTGGCTGTGCAGAAGCTGTGTGCTTGCTGCTCTAGAAGAAAGCACATGGCTGGATGGACTGTGTTCCTTCTTCAGCTCCCACAGGCTCCTGGCCACACTACATACCTCAGAATAAAGTCAGAACTGCAAGGACTTTGCCATCTCAGCTTTGGATCCCTCTGATTCAGGAGGCTCATTCTGCATGTCAGAAAAAGAGGAGGTTCATGATGCTGGCTAGAAAATGGGTTTATGGACACAGAAGGGCTGTATCAAGTGGCCTCTCCCCATTCCTCCCCAGCTGGCCGCTGGGGCCAGGTCTCTGGAGTAGAGAGAAGGCTGTTGTGGGTGAGATAGAGGCCTGTGGGGAGGGACAGATCCCAGATTCAAAATGATGCAAAGCCTGCTGCCCCCGGGAGTTGGGCTCCATCAACAGTTGCCCACGGTGCTCAGAGTGATGATATTTACTGTAAACTCCCTGCTCTTACATCATAAGAAGCTTTTTCTATAGTGTTTGGGAAAGTTTAGCAAGTTCCTTAGGACCTTGTTCTCTAGTATGGATTCTGGTCTGTGCTGCCCAGCCCTCAGTTTCTTCCTCACAAGGCATACATTAGCCCCCTTTAAGCTGGGCAACTCCATGGACAGCCACAGCTTCTAGGGAAGGAAGGAGGGAACACTGATCATGGTGATCATGGTAGATTCTTATACAACAACAAAGTCATGGTTATAATGAAAGGACAGCTGGAGCCTTTGGAGAAAGGGTGGAGCTAACCACAAAGC
The DNA here is from genome assembly GCF_000622305.1 of Nannospalax galili. Taxonomy (NCBI): domain Eukaryota; kingdom Metazoa; phylum Chordata; class Mammalia; order Rodentia; family Spalacidae; genus Nannospalax; species Nannospalax galili. The sequence goes on along the minus strand of NW_008341886.1, from coordinate 2,635,921 downwards.
TTTTCACATTTGTGTACTGCAGTGCATCAAGAACTTGGCTGGAGAGCTGACTCAGTGGTTAAGAACACTGACTGCTCTTGCAGAGGACCCAGGTTCAGTTTCCAGCAGCCATACAGTGGCTCACAACCGCCTGTAACTCCAGTTCCAGGGGATCCAATGCCCTGTTCTGACCTCCTCAGGCATTGTATTTCTGTGGCGTAGTTACATACATGTAGGCCAGTCATACACACAAAATAAAAATAAATCTTTAAAAACAAAGGAACTTGTTTTATGCATCTGTGTAACTCTTGACTGAGTCACCTTTTTGTCCTTGAATTCACATGTTTCTTTATTAACATTTTTTTTTTTTGGTCTTTTTGAGACAGGGTCTCCCTGTAGCCCCAGCTGGCCTGGAACTCGCTATGTAGACCAGGCTGGCCTCAAACTCACAAAGATTCGCCTGCTTCTGCCTTTGGACTGCTGGCATTAAAAGTGTATACCACCACACCCGGCTCATTAACATTTTAAATAAGTATTAGACTGAAACATTCCTCTGAAGTCTTCATTTATTTAACTTTTAAAGGAGAGTGCAGGTGAGAAACACTGCCTGCATTGGTTTGACTGATTTTTCAAGTAACTCTGCTGGATGCTTGTACTACATTCACAATTTCCAAGCTCTGACCCAGCCAAAATACGATTTTATGGAAGGTGCAGGTCATGCTAATGGGGACAGTGTGTGACACTCACGCACACACACAAACTGAAAGGCCAGACTTTGTACTCATAAAGATACTGTTGCCATGGCTCACGGTGGCCCCCAGAGAATGTCTCTGTGGCTGTTTGGATGCTGCATATTCAGACTGATTTCAAGGCCTAAGGATCCCCTGGGAGCCCCCATTCAATGTGACACTTGACATGACTGGGTTTTCCACAACCCAGGCCTGTCTACTAAAAGATGCTGAGCTAGAACTCTGCCTCCATCTGGGTCATTGCTTTGAGCATCAGCTGCTGGGGGCCCAGACCCAAGAGAACCCCCTGGAAAGATCCACCTGGCCTCAGTGCACAGCCTTGTGTGGGGCCTGGATTCAGTGAGATTGGGCACAGGTTGACTGTAGGGGAAGCTCTGATTAGGTCTTCTGACTGGCACTAACATCATGTGGGCTTTGAGAGAATTCATTTGGCCATGCTATGATGTCCTTCTGCTGTTTTGAAAGAAAATGTAGGTGGGGGAAAATGAAGCTGGCCATCCCAGACAGAGTGGGCTGTGTTGACCTGACCCTTTATGGACTTTGGGGATGTAGTAATCAGGCGCCGTAACACAGCTCAAAGCTCTAGAGGTTGGTGCAGAATGGTGAAACTATCAATATTCTCCATGGACTCCATGAGTGATCACTACTTGTCCAGAATTGGTACCAGCCCTCCCCAGAGCCTGGGGCCACCCTAAGGAATTAGAACCCAGTGCCTCATTCAAATGAACTAAGGCTACCACTGCTGGAATGTCTTGGTTCAAAAGATAGTTCTGAAAAGCAAACAACAAAAAGATAATTGTACTTGGCATTTACTGGGTACACGAGAATCTATGTTTTCAGCAATAGTGACCTTCGGATGAGTGAAGAATAGAACAGATTTTGGCATGGGGCCAGGCTTCAAGTTCTGTCCTGATATAAGCTCTGTTTTCTGAATGTGAAGGGTTTCCTTTGTTATTTCTAAACTCCAGTAGCTTTTGAATGTTGTAAAGCTGTTAAATGTGGATATACCTATAACTTTCAGAGTGTTTTATTCTGATGTGAGAGTTTTGTTACAGTTTATACAAGATATTTTCCTATTTAGACCTCAGGGCTATCTTGGGACCCACTAATAAGTGTGACCCCCCCACCCCCAGCAGCTTCAATTCTTGATGGTCAAAGCTTTCATAAGCTTTATGTTAAATGTGATATTATTCAGCAGGAAGAGTGTCTTTCTGTTTTTTAACTTCCGACAAATTATGTCTAATGTTTTAAAAGTCTAGGAAAAAAGAGATGGAGTCGTGTAAAAAAATACAAGGAAACAATGGTAGAAGAATTAAAAATCACTGGCAAAATAAACATTCTCATGGTATAAAATTGTGATATTTGAAGAAACGTAAGTGTATAAATTATTAAAAAACTATGAAACAAATCAGTATTTCTCATGGCGCTTGTTTTGACCGAAATAGTTGTGTGCTTTTTATTTCCACGTATTTCCACTTAATTTTTCCAAGTAAGGGAATTTAATTGTGAGTTACTCATGAATATTTTTCCATAGATCACAGTGACTTCCTTGTCCCATTACAACCTGTGGGATCCCTCAGGTGTACACACACACACACACACACACACACACACACACACACACACACATGTTTTCATGTTTTGCTTTACCTAAGTGGCACACTGTATGTGCTGCCCTACAGTTTTTATTTTTTATTGTTTGAGAATTTCATACATCCGCATAATGTTTCGATCAGGTGTAGCCCTCACTCCCTCCCCTCCAATTCCTCCTGTATCCGCCCTGCCACTTGTCCCTCCTAACTTCATGGGCTCTGTTTTTAAACCTGCCGAGTCCACTTAATGCTGCCTGTATGTACATGGGTGTAGGGCCATCTACTGGAAAAAGGGGAGCCTCTTAAAATATGTCCTTAGGGATATTTGAAGATAATTTGGAAATCTATAGTTTATATTTATTTATTTGTGTGTAGGGGAGGACACAGTCATGCCAATGTGAATGTGGAGGTCAGAGGACAATGTGCAGAAATCGGTTCTCTCCTTCCACCATGGGATTAAGTTCCAGTCATCAGGCTTGGCGGTGTGTGCCTCTCCCGCTGAGCCGTTGTGTTAGTCAGGGTTGTCTAGAACAGAGCTTACAGAATTAATATATACATACACAGTATGTTTGAAGTAGTCTAGCAACAGCTGTCTCACACCTGAGAGACTGTGAACCTGGTGGCTCCTCAGTCCAAAACGCTGGGTGCTTCAGTAGTTCCCATCTGGTGCCAAAGACCTGGAGGGCTCCTGGAGAGCCGCTGGTCCTCAGTCCATGTTGAAAGCCTGGAAAACCTGGTTTTCATATCAGCAAAGGAATTAGCAGCAGCAGCAACTCTGTAAATTAACTTAGAGGCCAGGAGAGCAGAAGGGGAAGACTCTGCCTTCTGCCAGGCTTCCCCTTTGCATCTGGGCTGCCACCAGAAGGCGCCGCCCATATTTAGGGTGAGTCTTCCCACATCATTTAAGGCAATCAAGACAGTTCTTCAACTGAGGCTCCATGCTCAGGTGATTCTAAATTGTGGCAAGTTGACATTTAAAACCAACCTACATGCCCTTAATCCCAACACTCAGGAGGCAGGCTTGCCTGGTCTACAGCCACCTCAAGTCCAAAAATTAATAGCACAGCCTGGTCTGAAACTTGTGATCCTCCTCCCTCTGCCTCTTCAGCATATCTGACCTGTGTGCACTACCACAACAGGCTTAAAATAACTTTAAAAAATAATAAACATGAGGGGGAAGAAAGGGCCTTCAGTTGAAAAGTGACTTCCCTTCCCTGTGAGCTGCCCCTCCAAACAGGCCTTTGCTTATGCTCTTTCTAGATCTGTATCTTTAACACTTTCTTCCCGTCATTGTTGTGCAGACAAGCTCTCTCCCATTTTCCATGCAGTTTGGGGTCCTCCCTTCGTTCTTTTTGCTGCAAAGTGTGATGCAAAAGCACAACTCTTGCCTCAAAGGGGATAAGAAATAGTTAATTCTGGAGCCAAATATGAGTGACATTGGACTGGGAACACAGATTAGGGTTACCCCAAATTCCATGTTGCAATGTGGTTACAGTTTCATGAAACTTTCGTAGTAACAGAACAAAGGAAAGCCATAAATCAAGACACTTTTCAAGTACATTGGTGGAGACAAGTAGGTGGATACAGCGAAAGAGAAATCTTAGCTACAGGCCTCAGAGGCCATCTGATGACACTCAGTCTTTTGGTTGGTAGAAGTTGGTGGTCTGCTACATTAATACATTTCAAAAGATTTTTGTTAATCACAGGATATTAACTCAGAAACAGAAGTGGGTAAGGCGTGGCTAGGTAGGAAGCTAAAAATAGCCCAAGATAAATTGCAGTTAGACTTTGGACCTGCAACATTACACTCTCCACAATCACTGAAGTTCTAATCAGTTATCAGCCTTTGCAGGCAGGTCAGTTTTACGATACAGTTTATCTGGGAACTTTGGTTCTCAGTAGTATTCCTCAGTAGAGGCGAACCATGATTCACTCAACCATTTCCTCATTGATGGACTGTTACAACGCTCTCGGGTTTTTTGAGACAGGGTCTTCCTGTAGCCCCAGCCGTGTGGAACTCACTATGTAGATCAGGCTGGCCTTGAACTCACAGAGATCCGCCTGCCTCTGCCTCCTAAGTGCTGGGATTAAAGGCATGCACCACCACACCCGGCTTTTATCATTTACAAGTAACATGACTCCTTATACCTATTTGTATATAAAAATGAATTTTATTAGAATACAGGAGTGTAGAAACAAGATTTACCTACTTGAAGTAAATAGGCATTTTACTTTAAGACGTCTTTTAAAAAACTATATTAATTACATCTTGTTGCTGTGATAAAATACACTGACCAAAAGCAACTAACAGAAGAAAGAGTTTATTTTGGCTCACAGTTCCAATGGGAAATCACAGCGATGGGGGAGGCATAGATAGCCACAGGCGGCCAGAGTGGGAAGCTGGCAGATCACATCTCCATCCACACATAGGAAGCAGAGAGGACCGGAAGTGGGGCAAGGCTAGAGGCCCCCAAAACCTGTCCCCAGTGACGCATTCTCCAAGGTTCCTGTCCTGAAAGTTTCATAACCTCCCAAACAGCACACCAACTGGGGCATCAAGTGTTCTAATCCGTCAGCCCTATGGGGAACATTTCTCATTTAAGCCACACTTATAAGCAATAGCTTGCTTTCTCTTCCGCTAAAAAAACTTCTTTGTCTCATACGTGTATATAATGAATTTGTCATTTTCATCACCCGTTCTCCTCTCTCATTCCCCTCGTCCAGCCCAGCAGGGCCTGTGACCCTTTCCAGGAGTTTGGCTTGACACTCAGCCACCAGCAGGGGGCGAGAGAGGCCATGCTCCACTCGGGAACCACCAGTCATTTATCTGACTCCCTGAGGTTTGCAGGTTCTTGGGGTTAATACACTGCATCTCATTGATTTCCACTTTTCCCATTCTCGGTGAGGTTGTGAGCTTTGTGTCTTCCAGGCATCTGAATTCCTGTTTCGTGCTTTTGTTTGCATTTGCTTTTCATTTGTTTTGGGTTTGCTACGGCATGTCTTCTGATTCGTTTGCTCTGTGTTGGGATGCAGTCCTTGCACACTGATTCTGTTTTTTTCTCTCATCTTATCACTTACATTTTCCATAAAATTTTCAAAGTTTGATTTAATCAAAACTTTCAAAGCTGTTTTTTTTTAAATTTTTGCATTTTGTGTTTCTTTAAGGCCTTTTCTACCCCAAGTCAGTGTTTTATCTTCTACATTTTCTCCTAATGAATATAGTCTTATTTATTATTTTATTTTATGTATATGAGTGTATTGTTTGCATGAGTGTAAGTGCACCCATGTCATGTATGCCTGAGGAGGTCAGAAGAAGGAGTCAGATTCCCCTAGAACTGGAGTTAGGGATGGTTATTAACTGTCATGTGGGTGCTGAGAATCAAACCTGGGTCCTCTGCAAGAACAGCCAGTGCTCTTAACCACTGAGTCATCGCTCCAGCCCAATGAATTATAGTCTTTTTTAAGATAAAATTTACTCAGGTTCTTTTTAAATATTTTATTGTTTTTATTTTATGTGTATGAGTATAATGCCTGCGTGTATGTGAGTGCACCCGTGTAATGCCCACAGAAGTCAGAAGAGAGTGTCAGATCCCCTGGAACTGGAGTTAGGGGCGGTTGTTAGCTGCCATGTGGGTGCTGGGAATCGAATCAAGGTCCTCTGTAAGAGCAGCCAGTGCTCTTAACTGCTGAGCCAGCTTTCGAGCCCCAACTCAGGTTGTTTTGACAGAACTGGAAACAATCAGCTCTCATTGGACGTTTTACTCTGAACATAGGAAGTCCAATTTAAAAAGAAAGTCACAATTCTACATTATTATTTTAAAAGGACCCAAATAGGGGCTGGAGAGATGGCTCAGCAGTTGTGAGCACTGACTGCTCTTGCAGAGGACCTGGGTTCGATTCCCAGCACCCACATGGCAGCTACGAACCGTCCTTAACTCCAGTTCCAGGGGAATCCGACACCCTCTTCTGGCCTCCGCAGCACTGCACACGGGTGCACTCACATACATGCAGGCAATACACTCATACACATAAGATAAAAACAATAATTTTTTTTAAAAAAGGACCTAAATAGGAAATAATGTTTTATTTATTTGTTGGCATATGAAAATTTATTATACACTGTGCTTCCATCATCAACATTTAGGATCTTGATCGTTCCTTCTTGCCCTGTACAGGGCCAAAAGAGACATATTGGCTACTTTAACAACCTTAAAGCAGACTCCAGGACTATCACCAGCTACATGACCTTTCTGACCAAATCCAGCAACCAGAACGTCATTGTTCTCCTCAGTGAAGTTCAGGGAACCGTCACCAGGCACAGGGCTGTGATTTTCTTGCCATTCTTGATGAGCTGGACCTGACACACTTCCTGATAGCTGAAGTTGCTGTTTAGCGTCAACCCCTACTTTTCCCAGCATGATTCCCTTGGCACCTCCAATGGGTTGGCTTTAAGAGCTGTGCCCACATGGGCTTTCTTCTGTTTATCACACCACTTCTGGTCCCGTTGATGACTACGGAGCTTCCCGGCGGTATGCAGACCACGACACTTGCCCATGCTGCTGGTGCCAGAAATGATTTTAAATGAAGAATGTTATCAGACAGGATGATTATTGGAAGTTATTTTTACTTTTGTTGTTGAGAGAGCAAATGGTGTATTTATTGGGTTGAAATACTGTCCAGGAAGTTAAAGGACACAGACTGGTCCCTAAACACATTTGCAAACTGGGACATGCAAAGTGAGGGGGGGAGGCTGGGAAGAAAGTGGTCTTGTCCTTATTTAACTGGACTGGAAGTGATGGGGACATGTTGAAGTGCCAAGTTCCCTCCTGTGCTGGGAGTGTGCTGGGGTAGGCAGAGGCTGGTACTTCTAGGCTGGTGCTCATCTGTCAGTGGGCTGGGAGCAGTGGTGGCCATACTGGCAGAAATGTGGTTAAAGTGCCTGCTGAGGGGTGGAGGGCTGGCTCAGCAGTTAAGAGCACTGGCTGCTCTTGCAGTGGACCCAAGTTTGGTTACTAGCTCCCACAGGACAGCTAACAACCATCTTTAACTCTAGTTCCAGGGGATCTGACACCCTCTTCTGGCCTCCACAGGCATCAGACATGCATGTGATAGCACATATATGTAGACAAAACACTCATACACAATAAATCTTTAAACAAAAAAGAAGAGTGCCTGCCAAGGTTTTGGCATTCAGCCCCCTTGATCCTTGTCCCACAGGCCCTTCCCATGGTCACTGGCTCCTGGCAGGTCACATGTGCTGTTTCCTTGCTGAGGACTAGGCTAGTTTCCAGTGAGGGACATTCCAGTCATAGCCTGCTGATAACTTTCTTAGACAAACTGCTCCTCTAGATTGACAGCTGGTAGTACTAGGTCAGCAGGCATCACTGTTCTGCAGCAGGATTCAGGATCAGCCAAATCAGTCCTTGGGTACATGTGGTGAAGGGGCAGAGGGCTCCTTGGCCAGGCAGGCCACTGCTGCCCACCCACCCAAGTCACTGTCCTCTTGCTGTTTTCTGTGCCCAAGCTTGCTACTGTTCTTCGTAAAAAGAAAAAAAGAAAAAGAAAAAGAAAATGAATTAAAATGTAACAAAATTTAGCACATTCCCCCCGCAATTAATCATTCTAACCAATGAATTTAGCTTAAATCCACCCTGATATTTCATAAGTGTTATTTTTAAAACAAGAAAATTTAGACATCACCATTTCCTTAGCTCGTGTTGAGGTAACAGAGAGTCTAGACCAGGGAGGCCAAAGATGATGAAGCCACCCTGAAGTCAAAAATGAAAGGTGTCCTCACCCCCTTTGGGAGGCCACCCTCCAGCTGGTCTCAAGACAGTGGATCTATGCTCTGCAAAGGGACATTCCCTGGGGACAACTCTGAGCACTCAGCCTCAGTCCTAAGGCTTGGAACTAACCATAGTGGTCATTCCCAGGTAGATATAAGGGGCTCTTCCTGACCAAATTCCATCTCGGTGACCACCCTTTGGCACACTGTATTCTCTGCGGATGACATAAGATGGGGTTGGGAAGAGCCCGGCCCTTCTTCCCTGGCTTTGCGGGGCGTGGTGTCTTCATTCCTGTCCACAGAGCAGCACTCCAGCATCCACAGGAAGCGGAAGCTAGCTTCTCTGGTGGACAAAAAAAGCCCTGTAACTGATCATGTGACAAGGGTTGCTAGCTGGAGATGTCTCCACAGTGCTGAGTGGGCAGCAAAACTTCTGGTTAGACCATAAAAGCCTATCCTGGCTTAACTGATTGTCAAAGTGGCATTTAATTCTGGATTTTTATTTCAGTCCGTGTTCCACAGTTTTCTGTTGCTGTGATAAAAATACCTGTGAAAATCAACTTAAAGGGGGAGAGATTTATGGCTCCAATATTTCTAGGCAATGAGGTAGAATATCATGGGGACATGTGAGAGAAAAAGGGGGAGAGAGAGAGAAAAAGAGAGAGAGAGAGGAAGAGAGAGAGAGAGAGAGAGGGGATGATGAGGAGGACAAGGGGACAGGGGTGAGGGTAAGGAAGAGGGTGAGAGGGCCTATCATTGTTCAAAGGCATGCCCCAGTGACCTACTTCCAATTAGGCCCCACCCCCTAAAGGCTTATCCATCATCCAGCCATGCCGAGGCTAGTCATATCCTTTAACACCCTGTGCTTCCTACCCAGTATGAGTGCCCATCGTCCCTCACCCAGAGGGGTCCGTCCACTCTGATTCCTGTGTGGCCCACTTTTTTGCCCACTCACCAAAGTATGAATCAGACCCTGTCACTCTCTTGCTCAAGGCCTGCCACTAGTTTTCTACTTCACTTAGAAAACTCAGCTTCCTTCCCCTGGCCTGAAGAGCTGTGTCCCTAGATCTTCCTGCTTTCCCTGGATTCATGGTGCCTTAAAGATTTAATGACAGGCTTTCTTCCTCACAGATGTGACTTTCTGTTCCTCAGCCTGCAACACTCAGAGCTCTGCAGCTCTAGCACCTGCTCAGCCTCTGCCCAGTGTCCCCTTCGTTGCTCCTGTTCTGGCCTCCCAGCTAAATTCCCTCAGGGTCTCTGCCATGCTCCCTCACTGGCCCTTCTCAAGCTGTCCTCCTGGCGCCTGCTCCCCCACATACCGTAACTTAGGGCCTATGCCTCTGTCCTTCCCAGTTTCAGGAACAGGTTTCTTAGTAGCACTTGGCCTAATGTGTCCATGGGTTGGAGGAGAAGTGAGCCATGTCTAGCTTTCTGATGTGAGGCTGGGCCTTCCTGCAGAGTCTGACTCTTGTCCTTTGGAAGATTGGAGCATGAAGTACAGGCCCAGTCTGCCTCTACTGAAGGCAGGGTCCTGGGCAACTCACTGAACCTCCCACGTTCCATGTCGATTTTAGATTTTATTTTTAATTAAGTATATGTATCTGTGTGTGGTCGTGCACATATGAGTATAGGTGCCTGTGGATCCCAGAGGGATCAGATCCCACTCCTGAAGCCGGATATATAGGTGGTTGTGAGCTGTCTGACCTAGGTGCTGGGAACCAAACTCTAGTTCTCTGTAAGAGCAGTACATGCTCTTAACAGCTGAGTCATCACTCCAGTCCCCATCCCGTAACTGAAAGAGGGGTGACTCCTGGTAAGGCATCCAGGCCAAAACCCTGTACCCTGCAGAGCAGAAGCAAACAGATAGCTTCAGAACTCTCTGCACTCCAGCCCCAGGGACTGGAGCCCCCCTACCCCCATCCCCCAACACAGGGCTCCATGGCCCTGCCCTGTTTGAGCATGCTGCCGTCAGTGAGTGCTGTTCTCTCTGGCACCCATCACTGTCAGCTCCAAGCTCCCATCAGTCCCGGGAGTTAGCTGCCATCACTCCTAACAGCGAACTCCCATCATCCCTCTGGTGGGCTCTCATCATTCCAAATGGTGAGCTCTTATAGCAAGGCTGTTACCGACTATCCACCTCTTCCACCCCAGGGGCCAGAAAAATAGCCCTGCCATCCATTACCGTGTGTGGTGACCATCCTATGAAAGGCCTATCTGGACATCACAGATTGGGCCATGTTGATGAGGGCACTGGCATTTGGCTGGGGACATGTTGAACGACAATGGAAACCAGCTAAGTCAGCTCAGTTGAAGACGCAATGTGGAAAATACCCAGCTTTATTAGACCCAGTCTGGCTCTTCTCCCAGAAAAGCATACGGGGAAGAAGATGCTTGGCTTACTTAATTAAACCAAATGATACCATACATAGTCTAAGCTGTGTGAGGAGAGTCTTTGGAGGCAGACAGACTGGAGCTCAGTCCTGGCTGCATTTCTCCTTGGTGATCTTGGCATTGTAGTGGACCTGTGAATGTCGAACCCCAGCTCGTCTGGAAGAGTGATGTGCTCGGGGCCACTAGGAACACTGGCTCAGTGCCAATTCCCTTCACAGACCTAAGGGGTTCCCCAACTCTTCTCAGCCCCCACATCCTCCAGGCAATCAGGAACCAGGAACGCCTCTCAAGACACTGCGCCCCCACCCCGCCCAGTAACTGTGGATGGACAGTAGAGCAGCAAAATGTGGCCCGCACAGAGGGAGATGAGGCCTTTGGAATTCCAACCCCTTCAGCCTCAGTCCCTTGGTGATGTCTGGTGTCAGTGAGCTGCTCTGCACCAAGCCTCTTCCAACAGGTAGAGGGTGGCTTTGGCTCTTCCCAGGACTACACTGCAGTTAGATCCAGACTGTACCATCCATAATAAGTGCATCTGTGTCCTCAGGATCAGAGGCATCATCCTAACCTCCCTTCCCCCACAGGGCCAACATCTTTCCAACTGTCATGAGAGGAGCTGTCATGCCAGCAGACTCTGTCATTTCTCCCATGCCTAGTGTGGAGCTTGGTTGAGGACTAGCCGCAGGCCTTCTGAGAGGAGGTGCCCACTGAGCCAAACAGTGTTGCCTGTCAGCCGCCCACCATCCACCCACTTAGAACTGGGAGACACAGCTGACTGTGGTCAGGAGGGCCTGCACTCTGCTGTCAACCATGTCCTAGCCAATCTCGCAGCTCATTCCAAGTGAGAGCTTAGCTCCCACTCCTCCGGCCACCGCTGCTGCCCCGCCGTGATGGACTCTTGCCCCGTTGGAACCGTAAGCTAAATAAACTTCCTTTTATACGTTCCCTTGGCCATGGTGTTTCTACTACAGCAACAGAGCAGTAACTAAGACACTCAGTGACCCTATACTCATGGATCACAAGGAAAAGATACAGTTGAAGATCCTCTCTTGTGCAAACCTGGCAGCCCAGCTTAGCAAAACTAGACAGTGTCAGGCAGAACAGGTCACACACTGGAGTGCTCCCTTTCTCCTTGTTTCAAAGACACATTACAGCTGTGCCTGAATAAGGAACAGCCTGGCTCTTAGCACTAGTTTTGAGGTCAAGAGTGGACTTGAACTCTGAGCACCTGTTCCTTCAGATCTCTCAGGGTACTGTGCTCTCAAGCCAGGCTTCACTCATTCTTTTATTCAAACCGTGTCTCCAGCATGAATGGGGGAACTAGAAACTAGTGTCCACCCTCATCCTATCAGAGAATCTTGCCCTTTGATCCCTACCTAGGCCTAAAATATCTCACAATTTCAGACAGATTTTTCTGTTCTCGCTGTCTTCAATGAGAAATATCTGCTGCCTCCAGCACTTTGATAGGTGAATCAAGCACACCCACAGTCATTCACTACCCTGGGTGGAGGGCAAAGTGGGGTCCTGAGGGATTTAAGTCAGGTGCCCAGGTCACAAGAGGAGCACAGGGCTCAGTGAGCTTTTTTACATTATAAATAGTAACTTTGGTTGCAAGGTTAAGTAAACATCATTAGTTCAGACTATGTCAATATTGTAAGTCATTCCTATACTCCTTGCAAATGGCCTCCTGCACACTACTTATGAGTCCACAGGGAAGATGCTGAAAGGGATTAAGGAGATAGCAAAGCCTCCTCCTCCACTTGAGAGAAAACTTGGCTTCTGTGAGCATCTGTACTATCAGGTGGGATTCGGGCTAACTCCATATAACAGAAAACACATTAATGATTGTCATTTTTATAGCTTAAAATTACAAAGTATGTCCTACACATACTATAGGCCAGGCCTGTTCCAACACTGCATCCCCGAGACTTACTATTCTCCTTACAGGTTGGGAAACCGAGCGACAGAAAGGCCAAGTGTCTATCTGAGGTTTTGGTTCTAATGACTAGAAGAACTGTTAAGCGGCCAGCATGCTCAACCTCAAAGCCTGTACTTTGATGGTGGATAGCTCTGCATGGTGGTCATGCCTGGAATCAACTTGGAAGGTTGAGGCAGGAGAGTCACTGTAAGTTCGAGGTAAGCCTGACTATATAGTAAGTTTCTGAGTTTCGGGACAGCTGGGACTAGTGTGAAACTCAGTCTTGAAACATGAGGGGAGAAAAAAAAAGGACTGTTGGTAGAAAGCACAGAACTTGGTATCAGGTCACCTTAAGCTTTGCTAGATACTAGCTCTCGGAATTAGGCTTGTTATTTTACTTCACTAAACTTTATCACTTGCCAAAATAACAATAACTACCAAGTGGGGTTTTTTGTGAGTGCCTGGTGCGTAAGCTGTGCTCAATAAATGTGGGGCAGCTGATGGAGCTGGTGATGATGGAGATGGAGATGTTGGTGATAAGGGTTCTGATGATGCTAATGATGCGATGGTAATGGTGGTGATGATGATGGTGGTCATGCAGATGATTTACAGTGACAGTGATTTAGCCCCAGAACCTCCTCCAGTGGGAAATCTGTGTACTTCAATGTTTTTGTGATTAATGAAGGATGGTGTAACTGTGGCTAAGTTTATACAGTTTAAGCAGGTCAAATAAATGTCTGTTTAGCATGATCTCTTTACATTCAGGCTATCTAACTGCCTGTTCAGTGAACTCATGCCAGCTCTCCTTCTTAGATAAGCTATTTTGTGCCAACAAAGTAATAATCTTTTGTTTTTTTATTTTCATTTCCTGGGATAACTTAAAAAATATATATTATTGCGCTGCTGGCTGGGGAGGGGACACGCGTGCCACAGGAAGCACGTGGTGGTCAGAGGACAGCTCTGCACAGTCAGTTCTCTCCTTCCACCTTTACATGGGTTCCTGGGATTGAACTGAGGTCCCTGTGCTTGCACAGCAAGCGCCTTCACTCCCTCGTCATCTCACTGGTCCTCCTCCTGGCATAACTTTTTTGGGAAATTTGTGAGTGTGTGTGTGTGTGTGTGTGTGTGTGTGTGTGTTTAAGAGCATCTATGAGGCTAGTTAAATAATTTAACCTGTTTCATTGAAGAAAATTAGCATTAAACTAGGGACCTAGGGAAGAACTTTAGCTGTGATACCCACATAATGAACACCGAGGGCTACACTAGGCATTTGAATAGCCTCCCTCACTCTCAGCACTGTTGAAGGAGGAGGAAAGCACATTATAGTCTTTCATGTGGGTCCCTTACTGTGGGTTATGGCATGAGACTGCCTTTAGATTTTACTTACTTGTTTTTGGCTTTTATTTTTGTTTCGTGATCTTTTCTACTTTGAAGTCGGAGAGGAGGGACACCTCAGGCCAGAGATTTCTTGCACTGGCCTCTGAAGGTGGACACAGCATCACCACAGAAGGCAAAATTTAATGAGAAAGCCTGTGATTTTTTTCAGAGTTTGTTTTTTCTAATGTTCTGAGATTTGTCTTTTATATGCTGTGTGGAGTAATCCAGTTGTATATATTGTGGCTAAAGGCAGAATAACTGATCACTGTCTTCAGCGTGGGTGGATAATCAAGGAGTCAAAGTTCTGGCTCATCTTCAGTCAATGTGGGGTGTAGGTGAGAAGTGAGTGCCTTCCACAAGAGTTCTGTTGCGTAGCTATTTCTTTTAGATTGATTCTACCAGATTGCTCTTTCTGGAGAGAAAAGGGGAGGCTTACCAAACTGAAAAGAAAGTGACAAGAACTTAGAAGAGAGTTACAACCTCCCCAAGGTTATGTAAGTAGTGAGGGCCGGGGCAGAGAGGTGAAGCAGAGCCTCGATGCAGCACCTGTCAGTCATCACCCATGCTACAGTGGGCTTCGCAGTGAAGTAGCTGGCAAGTCATCAGCGTCCCTCTAAGCAACCCCTCACTCATGCTCCTGTAAGTAAGCCCAGTAAACTCATTGATTCACCAAGCTAGACGTGGGTGCGATAAAGTCAAATGCACTGCTGGGAGGTGCAGGCGGTGTCCAGTTCCTTCCCCCCCACTCTCCTTCTGACAACCCGAGGTAAGAATTCTCCAAAAATGCCATTTGGAAAATCCTAACGAGTTTATTGGACTTGCTAACTGAGCTTGGGGTGCCTGCCGGTTTACTTACAGAGGAGTGCCCCCCTCCCCCATTTGTGACCGTGCTGGAATGTCCACACCCAAACATAAATCCTGTGACTTCCCGACAGCCACACAAAATGGTGAGAGACCTGCCTCGTGGCTTTCTTGGCTTCTATATCCTTAGCCCCTCCCCTTCATGCAAGGTCAACTGATTGGGTGGGAGAGGTGATGGGCTTCCGACTACATGACTCCTTCCGCAGAGCATGGGAAGGAGGTGGGACTATAGCTTGTGTCTTTGTGGTCGGAGGGACTTCAGGTTACAGATAAGTTTCTTTGGTCTGTCATCGGTGTCCTGTCTGGGGTGGGTAGACGTTTGTTCTGTCTCTCCAGGAAAAGTACCAGACCAGTTCATGAACAGTCTTTGTTCCTCATAGTAGAAATGAGGACGCATCGAGGAGGGGCTGAGACAGGGAGGAGCTGTGCAGGAGGCAGGGACACGAGCCAAGGCCAAGGTTCCCCCTAAGACCCTCTTCACCTACACAGGTTCTTTTCAAGCCACTGTTCTACAGAGACCGTTTTCCACTTTTGCTGCTGTCTCTTTGCAATGTGTCCCGATAACTTGGAGGTTAATCAGCTTGAGGCACACACTGTTCACTGTGGAAAATAGGCTGTAATATTTCCAGAACGGGTTTCCAGACCTTTCTTAGAGAAAATTTAAATAGCTGAGCCCAAAGCCCGTGAGCTTGTCCTGCCTGCCCTCTGAGTAGGCTGGGAAGCCGCTAGGGGATGTCTATCTCCACTCTCCTCGGCATCAGCATTGGAGGAAACAGACATGCTGTAGTTCTGCAGCACGCTCTCCCGAAGGAAGAGATTTGCTTTATCTAATGCTTTCCGCCACATCCAGGAGCCAGTCTGAGTCCTACCAATTTGCTCTGCTCTGCTCAGGGGACTGAGAATGCGCACAAGCTTGGGCTATGTCAGCCGCCTCCATCGCTGAAAGGTGGATTATGTGTTGTCAAGATTCCAGATTGAGGGGAAATTGTCTTTGGCTGTTGAATGACATTATTAAGCCAGAGGCTTCTGGAACAGGGAGGGCATATAGACTTTGTTGGGCTTACTGTTGTTGTCCTTTTGAGCGGGACTGTCCTTTGTGTAAGAGGGTGTCTAGCTATATCCCTGGTCTCTACCCATCAGCTCCATCCCAACTTCCCAGTTGTGACAACCAAATCATGTCCAGGCCTTGCCAGATGTTCCCTGCAAAGTGATAGTATGAACAGGTGACAGCCACCACCCTTGGGATAAGGAGGGTCCATGATTCGCTAAACAAATTGGGTATTCTCAAGAATGTCTCTGGGAAAGACCATAGGGGTTATTTGTGACTTGCATGGGCAATCGAGTCTTCCTCTTTCAAAAGACTGGTCTCTCTTTCAAGTGACCCAAAACAGAGCAGAATGACAGTATTGAAATGTAATAAAAAAGCTCATTTAGGGCTTCTGGGTAGAGCCCCAAATCTTCCCAATTACATTAGTTCATGTTATCAGATTGGGTTGGTTTTTTTCCAATTGACAAATTGGATTTTTTTAAAAAGCATGGCCGTTGGATGTATCATAATATTTAGGATTAAAGGGGATGATGAGGGAAAATTATTTTCTCTTGTCACAAATGTCCTTAATTGAATTTTAGAATGACTGTGGAAGAGAGTGCTAAATGTTAGGCAGAATGTGCAGACTTGCAAACCTGTCAGCCTCATCAGAGGGAAACGGATCCAAGACACTTGGAGACCCAGATAAAATGAGCTGTTGTGAACTCCTGGTGGTTCATTTCGTACACCGACTCGGCTAGGTGACAGAGGCCAGATATTTGCCGAAATTTTATGCTGGACATCTGTGTGGGGGTGGTTTTGAATATGTCTTAAATTGATAGAACTTGACTAAAGCAGGTTGCCTTCCATAACATGTTGAGCCTCATCCAGTTGGTCCAAGGCCTGGGCAGACTCAAAAGCTGATGTTGGGAGACTCAAGCACAGGAAGCCCCTGGGCCCTGCTGCCACCTCCGCCCATCCTGCCAGCCCACCCACAGAGAGCACATTTCCCAGTCTCCAGAGGCTCATGGAGCCGATTCTTTAGAAGATTCTTCTACTGGGCACGGTGGCTCATTCTTAGAATCCCAGCACCAAGGAAGCAAAGGCAGGAAGGTGGCCATCCTCATCTACAAGTTGCAGGCCAGTCAGGGCTACATAATGAGGTCTTGTCTCAGAACAACTAAGATATGAACGTGGGAGAGGGATGAGCTGGAAAGAAGAGGGGACTGGGCAGGAGAGGGAGGGGAACCAGAGCAATGGGGACGAGTCTGATAAAACATGTACATGCATGAAACTGTATAAAAAAAAACAAACCTCCCATTGTGGGGTTGGGGAGCTGGTTTGACAGGAAAGAGGGCTTGCTACCTAAAAATGAGGACCTGAGTTCAAATCCCCAGCACCCAGGTAAAAATTAGGCTTGGCCATGCACGACTGTAACCCAGCAGTGGGACAGGGAAACAGGAGGCTCGCTGGACTGGCTGGTTGCCAGCCTAGCTCCAGGGTCGGTGAGAGACCGTGTCTCAAGACAGTAAGGCAGAGAGTGGGAGAACAGGACACTTGACGTCCTCCTCTGACCTCTGTGTGCGCTGAGGGGTTCACCCCCACGTTCAGAGGCTCAGGGGCTCAACCCCTATGTTACCTCCCATGTGCACACACCTCTCCACACTTATATGTACACACACACACACACACACACACAAAGTGGAAAAAAATCCACATTGTATACACGTATGAAACGGTAAACATGTGCTTGTGCATACAGTTACGGGTCACTTTAGGCCAGGGATCTGTTCTGAGAAAGGAGCCAAGACATGATTTTCTGTTTGCCATTTCATAATGTGCACTTACACACCTAAGACAGGAACAGTGCTCCCAGGTGATGTAATGGCATGAACATACCCAGTAATACAGAATGAGGTATGTGCAGTCATCATCGGCCAAAACGCTATGTAAGATGTGGCTGCACGCCCGCACTCTGGTTGGTTCTGGTTCTCGGGGGACTGCTGGCCCCTGCAACCATCATGAGGAAGCTTCCAGTGCTCCAAGGTTCCTGTCTCACTGGCCGCCCTCCCTCTGTACATCAGGAGCATAGGACTGCAGATGCCCTGGGAGCCTTGTGAAGTGCCCAGGTTTCAGTTTGTTTGTTTTGATCCTGCAGAGGTCAGCAGGATGCCTTGTCTTGGGGAAAAATTACTTTTGAGTTTGTACAAAGTAGCATTTGAGGAGCGCAGCAGCTGTGAAGTTGGGAAATCTGTACAACAGCTAAGAACAGCACAGGCTGGAGAGCCCCGAGGCAGATGTTTGGAAAAGAGTTAATAAATCACAAACCTGCTGGATCTGCCAGCACCTGCCTCCACCTAGCTCTGGGGTATCTCAGCTCTGGGCTCCTCTGGGCCAGGCTGCACCCTTGGCTGATGGTCATTTCACCGTCTCCGTGGCCAGAGCTGACAAGAGCTGTGGTGTGTCTTACCCTGTCTTTGCTTCTGAGAGCACACGCTATGGGCTCACCTGGTGCCCACACTTGGGCATACTGAAGAGAAGTGGGTGGTAGGTGGTGTTGTATAGTTGTTTGTACCATCCGGGTGGCACCTGAGCTCATGTGCCTGTGATCATCTCAGGAACTGTTTCCCCTTCACATCCTCAGTCTCCCTGTGCCATTTGATAATTGGGCAGAATCCACAGCAGCTCTGACCCTGTTTCATAAATTTACAGGAATGATGCTAAATCAGCATCAACAGAACTTGATGCCTTGACATGTGAAAGGGTCATCTGTGAAGTTCTAGAAAGCTCCCAACAGTTCCCTATGTGTTGATGATAAAACAGGAAAGCAAGTTGCCCAGGGTCTTGCAGGAAAAGGAAGGGCATGAAGCTGAGGCCCACCTGACTTCCACTGCCCCAGAACTAGGAGCTAAGGAGGTCTACGGAATGGGTGGGTGTTGATCTAACTGGTTTAAATCTGGCATCTGTCCTCCTCCTTGCAGGCTGTCCTGTGCTCCAGGCTCCCCAGGGTGGTGGTGCCTACTTTAGCTCCCTGATCCTGTTCGGTTTATGTTCCAACTGCCAAATTTCTCTGGATTCACGACCTTGTGCACCCTGGCATGCTTCACCAATGCTGCCTCACTGGCACCTCCATGCTCACCTCTCGTGTTCCCTGCCCAAAGCTCTCCCTCACCAAACCTGAGCTTTCATTAGCACCTCCATGCCAACGGACCATAGGCTGCACCTGCCCCAGCACACACTTCACCTACCTATACGGTCCGGGGTTTTATTCACAGATGTGCAAACAATCCCCATGGCCAAGTTTAGAGTATTTTCTTACCTTGCAAAGAAACACTATGCTTGCTTTGTTTTTACAAAGATTTGTTTCCTTTTTATTTATGTGTGTACACCTGTGTGCAGGTGCCCACAGAGGCCAGAAGAGGGCACTGGATCCCCTGGAGCTGGAGTTAGAGGCATTTGTGAGCTGCTTGACACGGGTGCTCTGCAAGAGCAAGAGAACACTCTTAACTGTTGAGCCTCTCTCCAGACCTTGGCTGTCACTTTGGTATTCCTGCCCACACCAAGCAGCTCCGCTCTAGACTCCCCTGTTCTGGATACTTCACACAAATGACATCATGTGTGCTCTTTTGTGCCTGGCTTCTTTCACCCACCATGATGGTTTTGAGGTTCATCACTGTTGTAGTATTACTCACGGTTCCTTTTAATTGCTCAATTATATTCTATTTATTCACATACCATATTTTCTTTATTCATTATACATCGGAATTATTTTTGGCTATTATGGATAATGCTGCTATAAACACGTAGCCATGCTCTAATTTCCTTTGACGTATGCCTGGGAGTGAACAGCTGGTAATTTGTTCAAGGAACCATCAGATCATTTCTGCAAGCAGCTGCAGCCATTGACATTCCCAACAGTACTGTATGAGCACTCTGCTTTCTATACGTTCTTGTCAACTCTTGTTACTGTCTGGCCTTGATTTTAACCATCTTTTAAAAAAATTTATTTTTATGTGCATGCATTCAAGTGCACACATGTCTTATCATGCAGTGTCCACAAAGGTCAGAAGAGGGTGCTGGATCCCATGCAAATGGAGTTATGGATGGTTGTTAGCCACCATGTGGATGCTAGGAACCAAACCTGGGTCCTCTGCAAAAGCAACCAGTGCTCTTAACCACAGAGCCATCTCTCCAGTCAGTCCCTTAACCATCTTTCTGAAGCAGTATTTCACTGTGGTTCTAAATTCAGTTTATCTGATTACTAAAGACCTGAGGATATTTTTTATTCTTTAAAACAAGTTCTCCCTATGCATCACAAACTGTCCTCATGACTCTCCTGCCTCAGCCTCTGAGGTGCTGGGATTAGAGGTGTATCACCATACCCAGCTAGGACATGAACATCTTTTAAAGTGCTTATTGGTCATTTGTGTATCTTATTTGGAGAAATATTTGCTAACAGTTACTTTTAACATTGGTCATTGAGCTGTAGTCATCACATCCTTTTAAAAATAATATTTTTATTTTATAAGCGTATTGCCTGCATGTATGTAAGTGCACCCACACCGTGCAATGCCTGCAGAGGTCAGAAGAGGGCGTTGGATTCCCTTGGAACTGGAGTTTGATGATTGTTAGCCTCCATGCGGGTGCTGGGAATTGAACCTGGGTCCTCTGCAAGAGCAGCCAGTGCTCTTAACTGCTGATCTCTCCAGTCCCCAGTCTTCATATCATTATATTGAGACATAGTCACTGAAGGCTCAGTCTCAGGCAGGAAGAAATTGAGCCTGGAAACACTGTGACCCCCCGAAAGACTCATGTGTATCTGTGAACCATGAGTCTTACAAGCCACTGGGAGGGGGAATGTTCCTCTGCAGTCTGGGGGCCCCAGCTCTTGACTCCTTTCAGTCTTTTCTCCCTGCCCCGTGAGTGCCAGGGCTGGTTACGAAACTGCAGCAGGTGAAGCATTCTCTTGGTGCGGTTCTGGAAAGCAATTTACTAACAGTTTCATTAACTATTGACTGAAGCTGGTGAGAGGGGCACTGTTATGTTTTAATGTGAGACATTCCCCACGGGCTCACGTCCGCAGCTGGTGGCACTGTTTTGGGAGGTTGCAGTATGTCTATTCACTGAGAATGGCTCTCTGCCCCTGGACACAAAATGAAGACCCTCATTGCTGTCCTTAGTGAGTTAGGACACATGAATACCAACAGCAGGCTTCATAGGTGACCAGACTAGCCAAGGAAAGGACAGGGCCACTGGGAGGGGCAGAACTAGCACCTCACCATGCTGCAGTCCTCCCTGACCTGTGTGCAGATGTGGGTAAAAAGGCTTCTAGGTCCTCTCCACGCAATCCGGCATCTGTTGCTGGCGTGCTGGCCCAAGCAGTTTGGATGATATTCTTGCCTTGCTCTTAAGGGTTCTGGAAGGTCTGACACAGTCAGAAGCTGTTCAGCACCACCCCTGGGCCTAACTACTGATACTTCTCCTTTAATTCTACTCCCAAAGGGTGTAGTAGTACAGGGCCAGCTACTGGCCAACCTGTCCATTTCAGTCACCTGGACTGAGCTTTCCGTTGTCTGACAGCCTCAGGAGGTGATTATACTTGAGTTGCCAGGTGCCACAGCTCAACTTTGTGTCTGGAAAATGACTATTGAAAATATCCATAATGCATGCCTGTTTGTATTTCCACTGAAACCATCTGGCAGTCCTAGGAAGACGAAAAGGGAAGTTCTGAAATACAAGAAAAACGAACCCAGGGCAGAAATGCAGGAGCTTTATTATAACCACTATTATCCTCAAAGACAACAATTTAGAAACCATTCGGAGCATCAGTTTGCCTTCAGTGACCCAGAGCCCACAGACCCACACCTAAGCTACCTCAAAGTTGAGAGAACAGAGCCTTTCCCTTGGGCTGCTGATCTCAAAGGCAGATGTGTCACAATTTCTGCAGCGGAATTGGGATGGTTAGCATAGGGGGACCTGGAGTAGCCCGCTCTAAACTTTTCCTTTACTTGGTTTCGTAAGACAGTGAGGCTGCATGTTCCAGACTGCTGTGGCCAATGGGTCTCCAAAGTCACCCTTGATTCATACCAACATTTAGACAACATGGGGCCTAGAGGTTTATGCACCTGCTCCCTGTAAGTCTGCCTGCTAGGACACCAAACTACCTAGAAAATATGCAGGGCTACCCCCTTTAAGCTGGAACACAGGCCTGGAGAGGGGCACCAGGATGGCTGGAGGTGTGATGCTGTTCCCAGCACCACCGTGCCCTGCCGCAGACCCCACTACAGACCACGGTGAGTCAGGAACACCCTCCACAAGCAGTTCTCCAGGAGGTTCAACGTTTGCCTAATGAGCCCTTTGACGGTGCAGAAAAGCAGCAAGGCTACAGTCATGAACTGGAGGGGGCAGCCTAGGGCATGTGGGGCAGGAGGAGGACCCGATTAATAAAGTGCACGACATGATACTGTTTCCCCTAACCTTATCAAATCTCTCTGAATTTGTGGCCTCTTATGTTAGGATTACAGGTAAGGACTTGAAGAGACTGATCGCTACAGTGTGGACTCCCTTTTACTCAGGATTTGTCAAGTTCTGCTAATGGCACTTCTAGGACCTTAGTGACATCCAACTAGAACTCTTCGAAACAAAGTTTGGGGATTGAGCCTTTTCTAGTTTTAAATATGGGGATTTGAGACATGGAAGACACACTTTGCCTTTGTCATTAGGGATATGAACTTTGCAGAATTTTGCAGAACATGCTGGTTCTTTGGGTCAGGAATGTGTCCCAGGAGGCGAGCTGGGGTGCTGCTGAGGGTGCTGGGATCTGGGCACCTGTCACTTGCGAGGCTGTTGGATGTGCTGTGTTCTTGGTGAGGCATGCTTGTCCATGGAGGCATGTGGCTTCTGGTGAGCCACCTGAGCGGCGGCTGGTGGGAAGTCCTTGTCACCCTGTGAAGAGATGGGAACACACAAGCTGCTTGAAGTCAACACATGGAGTGATGTGAAAGTCCCTCAAACCCAGCCTGCCAGCTTCCTGTGCTGTGAGCTGGCTGTGGAGTGGTGGGCTGGTAGGCAGGGAGAAGCCCATCTCCATGGCTGGTCAGGCCCCACAAGCCACCAGAGCCAGGGAGCAGAAGATAGCTGGAGCCCACATACCTCAGAGATGGCATCTTCAGGCTTGGCCCTATGCCTAGACCCAGCGGCCACATGGCTCCCCCCAGTGTGGAGTAGCGCATTGGGCAGCTTTCCCCTGCTACATCTGCTCTTGTTTCATCTGAGCTGGGGGCAGGAAAGGGCCAAATCCAGAATCTCAAACTGGGATTTGTCGCCACAGCTGTGAGCAGGACTGGGCACTGGTGGGGAGGAAAAGCACAGACCAGGATGGGTCAATGCAGCCAGATGCAACCTGCTGGGTCCTGGAGAAGGTGCCTGACTGTGTCAGAGAAAGGTCAGTTGACTTCTTGTGTCAACAGTGGGGTATGACCTGGGCAGGGCCAGGTAGAACCAGGCAGCCATGGCATGAGTGTGGGTTTATGAAGGCCTCTGACAGTCCCACGTGCAGCAGACCTACTGCTGTCTGGCCCTGGTTTTTTTAATGGCTGTGACACCTCCCTTAGCAGAGCTGTTCCCAACAACGTGTCTTCCTTGGCAGTGGAACTTGGATGGCATCCATGTGGTGCTTGCGTCTCTTCTGTAAAGACAGAAGTTGGGTCTCAACAGAAGAGAGGCTCCTCTAAGACACGGTGAGGCCAAAAACCTGAGTGAGGTCCCAGGGCCCACAAACAAAAACGGCCAGTCACAGACAAGATGTGAATGGGCGAGCCTCACTGTGCATTTACTAATGCCTCATTCACAAACATGTAACTTCTGTGGGGGAAAAGGATGCATCACACTCACTGGAGTGAGCCAGTGGAGGACCTCCCTCCACCACACACGCTCAGAAGTCACACACTTACCCGGGCAATGACTCCAGAGATGAACACAGTTGGTTTAGGTGGGCTGGAAAAGAGGAAGGGAAAAGGTGGATTTAACAAAATGGTCATAAAAGGGAAAAGGGAGCGAAGTGAATGTGGAGAAGTAAGGAGGGAAAGGAGGCACCAGGAAGCTAACCTCTGCCGGTTGCTTTGTCAGTGCTGGGCTGTGGGGCTGAGGAGCAGCCTCTGGGGTTAGTCCAGAAAAAGAGAGGAAATGGCTGGTAGAAAACAGCAGGAGATTGCTTAAAAGCACCAATTTGTTTCGTTGTTGGGATGGTACGATTATGGGATTTTGGAAACAGGGTCTTCCCTGAAGCAGGGGCAGAAACAGCTTCACACTGGGATGAACCTCCTTCCAGATCCACAGGGTCTGCTTTCAGACTCAAGCCTTCTGGTACTTCCTAACTGGTGAGACTCAGAGCCAATGCAAACTGGACTCCAGCATGTGCCTATGGAGGTCAGAGGTCAGAGGTCAGCTCAGGTGTCATTCTCCGGGTGCCACCACTTTGTTTTTTTGAGACAGGGTTTCTCAGGAGCCTGGACTTGCCCGTGACCCTCAGTGATCACTTAGCTCCGCCCCCCGTGACCCTCAGTGATCACTTAGCTCCGCCCCCCGTGACCCTCAGTGATCACTTAGCTCCGCCCCCCGTGACCCTCAGTGATCACTTAGCTCCGCCCCCCGTGACCCTCAGTGATCACTTAGCTCCCCCCCCACTAGTGTTACTTGTATTTAAACCTTTTTTATTAGTATGCATTAAATGTATAAAATATTGGCTTTCTTTATACAGTCATTAATTCTTAGCATCTGAAGTCATATTGAACTTCCTGAAGCTGTCAACAGCACTGAGGGGCAGGATAGGGCACTAAAGTAACGCACATTCACTAAGGGAACGCAGACAAGCCGTAGCTTGCTAAGCTGACAGATTCTCATCATCACTGCTCGGGAGTTCCTGCCTGGCTTCCTATGGATCTGCTTTTCTTACTAATTTTTTTCCTAAAAAAGTAGTCACACTGTTTTGGAATCTGCTTTCTAAACTGAGAATACAGCCAGCATACTTCCATGCTATAAAATCCTGTTCTGTGCAATGTATTTTTTTTTTTTTTGATGGTATATGGTGCACAGCTTTAAAACACCAGGGTACAGTTAGAGGTGGAACACAAGGCACTGTGAACTAAGTTCCCTCAAAGAGCCTTGTCTGTGTTGGAGATTCTGAGCCACCTACATCTGAATCACCTGGCCTAATGTCCTTTGACTATGAACATCCTTTTGACTATTAAGTAAAACCAATGGAACATATTAACGACGAAAGACCACCGGCTTCCACTAACCCCAAGACAAGAACGTAAACAGTATCTAGGATCCACAACATGGATTTCCCTACCTGAAGTCCCTGCCAATGTATCTGGTAGATTTGATAGAGTATCAATAAGCCCCATAAATTAACTGGTCCAGATTATAAAAATGTCTAGTCTATCTGTTGGAGGGCCCATTTTTCCAGTCTCACTGGTCAATCACCTGGTGATAGAACCACTTCCAGGAAGGCAGGTTATGCTAAATAGATGGGCAGAATACCTGGTGTGTTAATTAAGTAATGAATATTTCTGCCTGGAACTAGCTCAGGTCCCAGCAGAACTTCCAGACCAGCTACAGTCATGTAGGTCTCTGTAAGTCTGTCCGCTTTCCTTAACTCTTCAAGAACGTGTAATTTCTCCTTTTCTTCTTCATGCCTTTCTTACTAAACGTGCTTTCCTTAAGGCTTTGGGCTGCCCCTAGCATCTTGGAGTTCTTCGCTTTTTCTCTAAAGCTTCCTCCTCCCAGCCATGTGGCTGCAAGTCAGCCCCGTGTCTGACCTCTATGCAGGCTCTAAGCCTGCCTGGCTTCCATGGCTTTCTGTCCTTCTTCCCACCATTCACCTCCTCAGGGCAGCTGCCAAGATTACCAGCTTGCCTGCCCTGAGGATTTTTCTTTAAGATTCTAATAAAATTGTAAAAGCTTCTGTTTGGGACCATTTTTAAATTCTTTTATGAATGAAACTAAGAACCCTCTAGGGGACCCTCTTTCTCCCCGGTTCAGATGCTCTGGGGTGTGTATGTGTGCACATGTGTGCTTGTGTGGAGGCCCGAGGATGCTTGGGTGTCATCCATTCCTCAGGTGCTGCTAACCTTTTTCTCCCCTTAAGATAGGATGGCTTGGAATGTACTAAAGCTAGGCAGGTTGGCTTGTGGATCTGCCTATATTCACCTCCCAGTGCTGGGCTTACAAACTCTACCTGGACCTGGCTTTCTTAGGCAGATTCTGGGACTTAGGCCCTCTGCCGTCTAAGGCGAACACTTCACCAACTGAGCTATCTCCCCATCCAAAGGCATTGCTTGTCAACTGTCTTTGTTCTGTGGCTAATGGAAGTCCATGTACTGCTGCCATGTGGAACATCTCATCAGGAGCAATCTAAACTCATGTTTCTGGGCCACAGTCACTTATGTCTGTCTTAGAATAAACTGTCTTTTACTTGGTTTGGAAACAGAGCTGTGTTTTGTGTTGACAGCACACAGGAAGATGCAGAATGCCTCCCACAGAGGTAAACAGACTGGGACAGGAGGCAAGCCCAGCCAGACTGCGGAAGAACACAGGACAGAGAGGAGGTCCCTACCTAGGGCACAGTTCTGCATCCCAGGAGCTCCCAACCTGCCTCCCACAGCTCTGCTCGGCTCTGCTGCGGGGCCCTTTGAAGGAAGCCACTTATCTCCTCTTTGTGCTGCTACAGGGGAGAGTCTCAGTGTTTAGAAAGTGCACTGCCTGTTTACATACTACAGAGTTTGGCAAACACGCCTGAAATTTGCCCAAGTAATTTCTGTTACTTCCTGAGCTGAAGAAGAAACTTCAAGTCTTACCACGCAACTCAGAACGTCCTAGAATTGCTTGGGTTTTACAGTGTTTGTGGTGTGGCTAACGGGGTTGAAGTTTTCTATATTACATGTATGATTTGATTACAGGATTAAAAGGCAGCCAGAGATGAGTCAGTTTGCTGAGTCTATGCTTCCTTGTGAAAGAGTTGGAGATGTTCAATCTCAGAACACACCAGGCTGCCACCTTGGGGGCACCTGGGACACTTGGCAGTCTTTCCTACAAGCAGCAAGTTCTGAGGATTCTTTGGGGAGGGCTGTTGTCCTGGTACCAAGGCAAGAAAATCATTTAATCAAGCAGACTGGAGATTGGGGCTGTAGTGAGCCTGAATAAACAAACCCCTGGAGTAATCTCTACTTGCCACCAGCATTTGCCTCCTGGCCTCTAGGTCTCTAGAGGACATTCCTAGAAACTTGCCACCCTAGTCCCGAGATTTCATTTATTCTGTCACTCACAAACCTGCTATTGTTTGTTTCAAAACCACAAAAGTTGGGTCATATGGTAGGTTCATTTTTAGTTTTTTAAGAGTTTTCCACACTGTTTTCCAATGGGGTTGCACGAGTTTGCAATCCCACCAGCAGTGAATGAGTGTTCCTTTTTTTCCACATCTTGCCAGGATCTGGTATCATTTGTTCTCTTGATCCTAGCCAGGCTGACTGGGGTAAGGTGAAACCTTAAGGTGGTTTTAATTTGCATTTCCCTAATTACTAACGATGTTGAACACTTTTTAAGATGTTTCTTAGCCATCTTTATTTCTTCCTTTGAGAACTCTCTATTTAGATCTTTATCTTTAGCCCATTTTTTTAATTGGGTCACTTGCTTTCTTGCTTCTTTGTTGAGTTCTTTATATCCATTCTGGATGTTAAACTTCTATCAGAGAAAATGAATCTACTATATGACCCAGTTATACCACTCCTTGGCATATAGCCAAAGGACTCATCCTATTGCAGAGACACTTTGACAACCATGTTTGTTGCTGCTCTTTTCACAATAGCTAAGAGATGGAAGCAACCCAAGTGTCCCTCAGCTGATGAGTGGTTAATGAAAATGTGGTAACAAAAATGTGGTATATTTACACAATGGAGTTCTACTCAGCAGTAAAGAAAGATGAAATAATGAAATCTGCAGGTAAATGGATGGATCTAGAAACTGTTATACTAAGTGAAGTAACACAGACTCAGAAAAACAAACGATGTGTGTTCTCCAACATTTGTGGCTCCCAGCTCCAAATCCTTGTGAGTGCAGATCCTGATGCGACTGAAGGAGCCTGGAAGGAAAATGGAGGGAAAGGGAAAGAAGGACCCACCCGATAGAGAAGATTAGTAGGATAAGGGTGTTAGTAAGGGAGAAATATGTAAAACGGGGGTAATTATAGGGGTGGGAGGGCTATGTAAAGAACTACAGGAATAAACAGGGAAAAATTTTCCAGCTACACAGTAAAAAAAAAAAAAAAAAAAGCCTTAAGCACAGAAGGAACCCTATGGGGCTGTAAGAAAGCCCTTTCAGAAGCAATATGGCTGATAAACCCCAGTGCCAGAGGTGGGTTGCCTCCTCAGAGCTGTTGGCCTGAGGAACACTAGTGGGCCCCAAAACAATAAAGGCCATCGCCAACAATGTTGGTTGTACACTGGAAGTGGATGGAAAATCCTATTGCTGAAGACCCTGCATGATGTGAGCGCGGGAGAGGGAGAAATCAAGCTTGGACTAAGCTGGAAACTCCCTGCCACTGGATGGGTGGCTTTCATGGTGCCAGAAGGCAACATGCAGATGGCTGGGGGAGAATCATCCCTATAATTCTGCTCAACAACAGACCTCGTGTGTTGCACTACCAACGTACCAAACAAGATGTCCCTGTTGGTGCAATAGTGGCTCATCTAGTGTATGTACAACCAGCAGATTTTCAATTGGCTATAATGCCTGCTTCTAGAGGTGGAACACACATCTGGTACCGTAGACCAGGCCAACTCCCTCTGTCAGGGGAGGACACAGGCCCCAGAAGGAAGCCACTGCAATAGTTTCATTAGATGGATGTGATGCATCTGCTGAACTACTGTCCAAACATTAGTTTACACCATAGGTTATGTTACTGTAGCAGCCACTATTCAGATGTTCTTGCTTCTTGCTGTGTTTTTATAGTAGATGGAATCCCACTGAAATGGGCCAACAGCCCATGGAAAACAGATGATGCAGAGACCCAAAAGTTCAGTGCCTTGCCACAGTGGGAGGAAGATCATCCCACACCCCCTCCAAGGCTCAGGGACTTTTTCAGAAGAGTTTGAAGGAAAGAATGTATGAGTTGGAGAAGGGATGGAGTGTTACCTGGAAGTGTCCTCTGACCATTATGCTGGCAAGCTACAGTCATATCTCCTTCCCATATCATCAAGGAATTGAGGGCAGAGTCAGTAACCCCTCCCATCCAATCAGTCAACCTTAGCTGCATGTGGGGGAGGGGCTAAGGATATATAAGCTGAGAACACCATGAGGCACCTCTCTTGCCATTTTCTGCGGCTGTCACAAAGTCACAGAATCTATGTTTGAGTGTGGACTTTCCAGCACAGTTGTAACTGAGGGGGGGAGGGGAGCTCTTGTGTAAATCAACCCCCATCCTATGCTCTGTTAGCAAGCCCAATAAACTAGTTAGGATTAAAAAAAACAACACAAAAGCATCTTGCCCACTTCTTAGGACGTCACTGTGGCATGCAGAGTTCCACGACATTGTAGAATTAACAAAACTGGGCTTTTCTCTTGCTAATCAACCAACCCAGGAGAGTGCCAGGCTCCCAAGGGTCCTTCTGGTCCCTGTGCTGTGACTACTGGTCCCGCCACCAGGGCTGCTGGGTTTGCCTGGGGGACTTGGGCTGAGGGGTCTGCACCTGGAGCCTGGGGGCAGTGGCTGGACGCCAACATTTTACAAACACTTGGAAAGGAATATAGAAATGGTCATTGCTTTGATGTCCTTTTAAACATGCAGCACAACCTGAAGGAGGTGTGGTTCCATCTGGTCCTGAATCCCACAGTGTCGTCTTCCAATAAGGCACAGTCATCCATGTGCACTGAGAGCACCCGACTGTGTTAATCTTTCCTACTTTTTTAAAAAAAAATTATTTTCTAATGTGAGTCAAGGCCCTTAAGGCAGGAATGTAGGAACCCATAGGCTCTTCCTGAGACCCCTGTAAGAAAGTCATCCGGACTGAATCTAGCATGTGATAGGGGTCAGCCCCCAGTTCCCTACCAGACAGAGCCCTAGAAGCAGGGAAGCTTAACCCCTCTTTCTCTGTTTAGACAGACAGACATACATAGAGAGATACAGACACACACACATAATCAGACACACACATATACACACAGTGAGAGAGAGACAGAGAGATAGTTAAAAAGCAGATAAGCAAAAATAGTTAAAAATGCCTGGAACTCTGTATTACCATGGGGGGGGGGGGGGGTAGGCCTGCCACCAGCACCTGTCCCTGGGCATCAAAGACAGTTGATCCTCCCTAAGGCTGCCATCCCTCCACTTGGTTCCATTATTTCCCTTCCAGCCATGGCCTCTGGGTGTTTGTCGAGTCAAACATGATATGTTGGGTGGCCTCTGCATACATCAGGAGGTGTGAGAATCAGGAGAGAGGTCATGAGAGGCAACCGTGCACATGGCAGTGGTTCCTGGGCAGGCTGGAGAGGAACCTTCTTTGCCCAGCTCGCCCTTTAGCACCTACCACACCACCCTGTGAGCCTCCCAAGGAAATGGTCCCAAAGAAGGGCTATGTTGCTGTGGGGACTCCAAGGGCTGAAGGAGACCCCAGCAATAAGAATGATCCCTCCAGTCTTGGTCATCCCAGGGTGGACTGGGGACTGTGGCCACCATGTCTGAGGACCCATGGGAGGCCTGAGGACAACAGTCTGATGATTCACATCCTACAATGGCACCTGCCACTTGACAAGCCACCATTCCATCTCCATAGATGCAAAGGGACAGTGTCACTAGGAAGAAATGTGTTTGTGAGCACCCTCAGGACGGGGGTGGAGAGGCTGCTTGTAAGGTGTTGTGATGGGCAGATTTGGCCAGCTTTGGAAATGTGCTGAGTTCTGAATGATGTGGCTATCTAGGTTTCCGATAGGGAGATTTCTGGGACATTATACCTGAAATTTATTAAGGGCCAGAAGAAGGAACAGAAGACAATGTTCCCAACAGCAGTGGCTGCACTGGGGTACACACAGCTCAGGATACCCTGTCAGGGAGGCATGTGAGATAGCACAAACATTTCAAACTAGGTAAGTGAATGTGAAAATTTTATACTAAATTAGTGTTAAATATTAAGAATTAGTAAACTCTAACACGTGAAGAAGTTCGAGTTCAGAGTTTGTGGCACAGAATCCTAGCACTCAGGAGGCCACATAGTACATTCCGTGCCAGCCTAGGCCAGGACAGCCTGTCTTAGAAACCAAACCAAAACACATATACACAGAAAGCACACTCTATCAGTTTACACACATACCGTATATCTAGTGATGGGGCACGCATCAAGACACCTTGTGTTTCCCAGGCCCACCATGATCTCTAGGAGCCACACAGGCCCTGGGTGCACAGAGATCTTGGCTCAGTGGCCCTGGAAGCTCCTGTGGCCACACCAACCCTGTACTCTAGTTTCATGGCCATGGCTGGGCACCACCTGTTCTGGTGGAGATGGTGTCTGAGACTTAGCCAAGTGTGTGACCCAAGGTCTCTGCAAGCCCTGGTCTCAGAGATTCAGAACAGAAAGGGTATGGACTTGCCTTGCAAGCACCTGTTTCAGCAGGGACAGTGACTTTGGGGGCACAGTCTAAACAATGAACATCCTGTCCCATTACCCTGGGGACAAACGGAGGATAGTCCTAAGACCTCTTATCCTGCATGGCTGTTCTGCAAAGGCTCTGGTGCTGTTAAGAAATAAAGTACTGAGCCAGGTGTGGTGGCACATCTGTAATCCCAGCACAAGGAAGGCGGAGGCAGAAGGAACAGGAGTTCAAAACCAGTCTTAGCACCATAGTGAATGCCAGGCCAGCCTGGGCTACATGAGACTCTTGTCTCAAAACACTAAAACAAACAAAACAAAAACAAAAGATCAAGTACCAAAATGAACAAGGAAAACCCCTGCAAGCCCAGCACGCTGACAGGTGAGACCTGCCTCGGAAAGGCAGTTAAAAATGTTTCAAGAATTCTGCTCCTTGTGTAAGTCTTCTAGTCATGAGGGGATGGCGGGGCTGGGCAGGGATTCCAGGTGAGGCTCTGTTTTACCCTCGTCAGCTTCAGGAGACGTGCCCTGGAAAAACAAGAGTCCCAGACCCTCTAAGTTGACTTTGAAAGTCTAGCTAGTTCAGCAATTAAGTTACCATTTTGACTTTTTTAAGCATCCAGTTTAGTCTGGTATGAAGTATTCCCAACGTTATGCAACTGTCATCATCACTATCTACCAGAGGGGGTTTTATCACCCCCAACCAAGGTGTGTCTCCTTTAAACAGGCTCCATCCTCCACACTGCCTAGAGGGTGAGCGCCTTCGGAATGAGGCACTTCCTTCGACAGCACCCAGTGTCTCACCAGCTTCCGCCAAGCTTGGTCAAAAGGCGCTCACTGCCCTTCTGCCATCAACACTGGGTGACTGTTCATTACATTTATAAAGTCATTCCGAACATTTGAAGATAGGGTAGCTTAAATGAAGGCTCACAATTGCTAAACCCCTGTAGTGTGGTACAGTGAGGTTGAGAAAACCTTGTATTTGACATTCACCAAGTCTCTGGTGCACAACGCAACCTACATTTCCGTGGCTCTACAGGCCTGGGAGTTGCTCTGGGGTCTTATTTAATCTGTCAGAAATCTTTCTGACAGAAGCTGTTTGAAGACTCACCAGTATTTTCTCTCAGGAAACAGAAAAGACAAAAACTGTCATCCCTGCCCTCCCCTGTCCTCAGGCCTCTCCAGTCTTTAAAATTACTCTCATTTAAAGATCACGGAACTGTAGGCCAGGCAGAACGAGGTCCCATAGAGTTGAGAGCCTTCCCGGCCTTTGGGGGAAGTAACTGCTTTGCCAAACCTGGGGCCAGGCAGCTGCCCAGTGTCCTGCACAAGGGTCACCCTCTTCCCCTACCAAACCCTCAACAGGGCCATTCACGCTTAACAAAAGTTTCTGATGCTTCATTCCCTAAACTTCCTTAGCAAACATGCCTTACAGTTTCTGGCACTATGGAGCCTGCAGAAGGCAGGATGAACACCCACAATGCCCAGGGGGTGAGTAACGCTGCTGGTTGTAGACACCAGAGACCAGTCTCATATTCTCAGCTTTTCTCAACTCCAGGACAAAAATTACTGAAATAAGTATCAATATTTCATTTAACTACATCCAAAACGCTACTATTCCAGCATGTGATGGATATGAAAACGACTAATGACCTCACGTCACTTTTGCATGTTCCAGGACCTCATAACCTCCCTTGTCAGAGGTGGTTCTGCTCAAGTGACAAGTTCTCTCCATCAGGAGGGCTGGACAGCACTTTGATGGTGACTGGTCCAGCTTCCTGTTGTGTGTCCAATGTAATACAGCCTGTGCCTCATGATCATGCTGGGGCAGCCCACATCTCTCACATAACAGGGATTCAGGCTGTCCGGTGCCCCACTTTGAGTCTAATGCCTCTTGTGTGGGTCAGCCCTTCTACATCAGCAAGGCCCCCATGACCTCTAGGATACCCTGTTCCAAGCTCCCCCCTCCCCCTGGGCATTCTTTCATTTTTTCTGGCTCTCTCCCAGCTGTACTCAGGGTGGTTTCTAGTTCTTCCCAAACTTTACCAGGTGCCTCTAGACACCACTGAGCATTCAGTGTTCCTTTGTTAAGCAGCTTGTTATTCCCAGGCATCCTAGCAGGGTTATGGTAGGAGAGTTATCATGTCAGGGAATCTGGGGACAGGGAGAGATGTTCATAGCATGTCTGCATAAAGAGACAGTGGGAAGCCAGGTGAGTCGATCTACAGAAAATCAAAGGGTAGCACAGCATCCCACAGAATCATTTCTGTTTTTGACAGTTTTGACCTGAGTTCAATTAGTCATTTTGTATAAATGCTTTCTTCCATTCATGTAAATGCACCCCAAAAGAAACAGTGGCAGTATTCCAGATGCCTGAAGTTGTATAGCATAGGTGCTGGGAGCCAGACTCGGACCCCAGGCTGTGCAGAGCCCATGACCATGGCCATGAGCCCGCACTCCTCATTTTGGTGGGTCTCATAGTTTCTATATTATGTCTTAGAGATGTAGCTTTTATGGTAGCATTGTAAATACAATCCAAAAGTCCCCATTCAATAGTCAATTTACTGAAATCTATCTAAATATTTACTTTCTGACTTTGTAATGGACTTTTTCTTAAAAACTACTATTTATAACACTGAAGTAGTATACAAAGATTTTAGGCACAAATTATTAATTTACATATTCTCCCCAGCAAGTGTTATTTCTATTTGATGGAGGAAATGGGTTCGAGAGGCTTCGGACTTGTTCCAGATCCCAGAATCAAGCCCAGGAGCTCTCTTAGGATGTGCTCTTGGCTGGTAATCTGCCCTGTGTCTCAAACAGCTCAACTCATGAGCTTCAAGAACACAGTGAAGTGATCTAATCAAGACACTGAGGCCAGATTGGAGCAGGAGGACAGGAGGAAAGGTGGCACATGGTGGCCAGCAGGCGGGGGCTCTGTGTTCAGATCTCCACTCTGCCAGTGATCAGCTGCTGGGCTGTGGCTTAGCCCTTCTGTGATTTAACATCTCATCTGTAACATGGACTGGCAACACACCCTACCTCATTATGTGCCTGCATGTATGTGCACACACATGTACATACACAGTTTAGCATATAGTACATAAATGTCCACTAAGATTACAACAGTGATGATGATGTCCCCGACCTCCTTCTGTGCTCGCTGCCCTGTGATGCCCCCCCCCCCCGCCGCCATGCTCGCTGTCTTGTGTTTTCACTGCTAATCTGTGACCAGCTCAGCTCTGGCCCTCTAGCCTCTGAGCCTCTAACCATGTGCAGACATACTCTGCTTTCAGGATAGCAAGGTCGCCACAGTAAGCAAAGAAAAGGTCTTAGATCAAAACAGACATCACCACAAAACCCACAGGCTGCACTTGAAGAAAAGCTCTCAGGCCCTCACTCTACCTGATTTATGTCTGACCTGATCTGAACAGTCTGCTTCTTTGGTTTCTGAGTTCACTAAGGACAAGAAATGAGTGAATGTGACAGTGGCCAAGAGCAGCGTGGAGGTGCCGCTGAGCCCTAGCCCTGGGTCCCAGAGTAGAGGATGTGCCCACCCAGCTCTGAGGAAAGAGCTGGGAGGAGACGGTGCCTGAGGGCAGTGCTGTTGGGAGGTGACACCATCCAGAAAAGGCTCCAGAAGAGCTGTGGGGCATCGTGTGCCATCCCCCTCCTTTCTGCGTACAAAAGCGCACCAGCATTCAGGAAAGGATTTTCCCTTAAAATTCTCCCTCACAGGTCAAAGTTGCCTGATGAGTCAGGGGCAGATCACAAGAGTCTAGATGCTGTTTCTGTATGTAACACTAATAATCAAAGAGGACGAGAAATTGGGAGGGTGTGGGGGGACACGGGAGGAGGTGGAGTGGGACTGGGAGGGGGGAAACAATGCAAAGACTATATTCATATAACACAATACACAGGCTTAGCAGTTTCACAAGCAGAGGTCAAACCCTAAAGCCTATCAGGGGCTTGTACATCTGGTCAAAATCAGAACAGACACAAAAGTCAGTCGGTTTCATGATGGAAACTTCCAGTGCATCCTCTACTGCTGGTGGGCCGATGAAACTTAGGCTGACTGGGAAGGACAACATGGCCCCTTAGAGTCTAAGGGCTGCAAAATCATGCTCATACCTCAGCTGACACCAGGCAGAGAGGCTGGGAACAGGCTTCCTGAGGGAAGAGCAAGTGCAGAGAGGGCTAGGCCACTCATCAGGGGTTAGAATGGTGCTGCATGCCCACGTTGTCTGCATTCTTCTTGACCCCCTCCCTTGGAAGAAGAGATTTGGTGACAACCTGGAAGCGAACCTTGCAACGTCAGCTCTGTGTTCAGTCTGTGGCCTCGCGGTCTCCGAGTTCATGGAAAAATAACATTTCACCTGGCAAGTCCTCAGAAAACATTCGCTAGCAAACAGATGGAAGACGCATCCTTTCCTGCCATTTTCAGTCCCTGAAATATCTTTCTGCCTGGCCTTCTATTGCTGGGGATTAATTTCATGGGCACCTGAATAATCATTAGCAGGGCTGGTGAGTGGAAGGAACCGGCTCGCTCCACTGCACCCAGACAAGTCTTTGTAATGGCATTCTTCAAAGTGCAGGCCAGGCTGCGGCCCGACTGCGGCCCAACGCTCCCACCAGATGGCGCTGCCGGTCTGCCCAGGGCCCGTGAAGGCTGTGACCAGGCCACCTGAAACCAGCGTCTGCGGTGGCCCACCGGCCCTTCTAAGGAGTCACTGATTGTCCGACTGGAGGGAAGAGTCGGCCCCAAGTGCTCTCAGTCTGACTCTGACCCTCTGGAAAGGGCCCGGATCCAGCCCCTCTGCTTTTGCCAAGTGGAACTGGCAGTGTTTTTCAAGAGGGAGAGCGCAGGACCCTGGCTAGCCCCCGACTCGGCTCCTGTCCAGCCTGGTCTAAAGCACCTGCTTTTAGATGAGAAGGTTTTCTCACTGGAATCAGTCTTCCAGGGCTTCTGTGAGGAGCCTGCTAGGTTCCCTCCCTTGGACCGCCTATGTCCAGAACCTGCCAGGGGAGGACAAAAGCATCTCATCCAGAGATGAGACAGAGCCAGGCCTGGAGCGCTAAAGTGCGTCTCTAGATGTTTGGTTCATGGTGGATCTAGAGGGCAGGACCTCTACTGTCTCTGTAAAGAAGCTAAAACTAGGCCATGTGAGCCTGGCCTACACTTAACAACTGGCTCCACACTAACTTTGGATGTAGCATGACAGAGGCTGGCTGCTTTGTGGGGCTGTGACCCCCATTCTACCTCTAGACAGTCTCAGGATTCTGCTCTTGAATAGGACTCTAAAACAGAAACTCTTTCTCCTGCTCCCTCTGTACCTCCCCCCCCCCCCCCCCCCCCACCGGAAAGAAGACAAATACAGTCACTTTAGAAGTGGTAACAATCCTGCCACACTAAGAGTTTCTACCTTCACCCGTGCACAGAGGGGAGCCTCTCCCCAACCCCCATGCTTCCAGACAGTCCTAAGATAGAAAAGCCCAGCCTCCTGCTTCTGTCTCTAAAGAACTCAACTATTATGAAGCAAAGAAGAAAGTCATGTGATGGGGCCCTGGAGGAACCTCTTGGCCTCAGTGTCCATCTGTAAAATGGGAACACCCGCTTTGTAAAGCACTGGAAGTTTAAATGAACAGACCCACTGTTGAGCTCAGAACACACCTGTCAACAAGCTCACACTTTGTGGCAATAATGGAATTAACTCCTGTATAAAGACAACCAACAAGTTGTTTTGTCTTCTGAACTGTTCTTTAAGAAATTCCCCTTTCTTCCTTTCTCTTCCTCTCTTTCCTTGACTAGAGGAGGATTTCTTAGAGTTCATCGGGGGGTCACGACCCACCTTGCGTTTTCTCTTCGTTCTAAGCATCAGTGGTACCATAGGGAAGGACTGGTGAGATTACAAGGAGAAAGATCCCCCAGTGTTCACCACCTAGTCCCAGGGCCGTGCATATTTTTTTTCCTTCCTTCCTTCCTTCCTTCCTTCCTTCCTTCCTTCCTTCCTTCCTCCCTCCCTCCCTCCCTCCCTCCCTCCCTCCCCCTCTTTTGAGACAGGGTCTCCCTATAGCCCCAGCTGGCCTGGAACTCAGAGATCTGCCTGCCTCTGCCTCCCAAGTGCTGGGATTAATGGTGTCTGCCATCATGCCTGGCCCAAATCTATATATTTCAAACAGTGTGGGGTGACAAATGGACACCTTCTTTACTTTGCAGAATGTTTCAGGGAAGCAGCTTTTAGGAGGAATGTGGGCTGATACCAAAGGTAAAGGAGAAATTAAAAAACCGGAACAAGTTGTGTGTGTGTTCTATGTTCTATGATATGACAGCAGGGGCTAGAAGCTGGGGTGGGGGGGCACCTGCTGGGTAGCTCCAGAGAGGCGTGCTAAAGGATTTCCGCAGCGGTGAGCAGCCCTGTACATGCTGAATCAGGAGTCGGACGTGTCTGCTTGTAAAAGCTCCTAGAACTGGGTAGGATGTGCCTGCACATCACGTGGGAGCGTGCTGTTACCCAGCACAGCCTGCAAATAATCTGTGTGATCATCAGACTCTCTGTAAAACCACGATACAAGCATTAAAAGCTTTACAAGTTACTTGATTTCTGTAAGTAACACACTTAAAGCTATTCCATCTTTGATTCTGAATGCAGCTATGTTTTAGATGCATTCTTCTGAATTTCAATTACAAGGAAGTACCAGGGAATAGTCAATGCTGATTAGGCAGTCAGTGCTAAAATTGGAGTATTAACTGTCACACCTGGAAACAAAGTTCAGGTTCAAGGGTCATGTGTTCAATGGTTTGGCTTTGGGGAAGAGGGTGCCCATGGTTCAAAGGACAAAGGGTGTATTTGCATACTGGACAGCTGTTATGACTTTAAAAAGGAGAATAATCAAGCAAACAGAAAACCCTGACAACTGTTAAGAGAATCCCCAGCACAAAGAACATGTTGGTCACACTGAGTTGTGGCAGACCCCTCTCCCATCTCCAGAAGTATACAGCTGGCTGACCTCAGAAAGGATCAGTTGTCATGAGGGGGTAGAACCAAAAAAAAAAAAAGCAGAGAAACGCAGACTTCACCTGTCTCCAGGTACCCTACCAGCCCCCCAGTCATGAAGCTATGCATCTAACAAGAGGCAAAGCACAGTTAAGAGGATTAAACAAAGTTGGATCAAAGTCCAGGACACTGAGCGGACATCCAGCACAAGGCCTTTCTGACTTCTTTGTTGCAGGGTGCACAGCAAATTAGCTGTAACCCCTTTACACACAGCTGTGAGGGAACTGATGCGCTAAGAGCAGCTCTCCCTGCCCACTTGTGGGATGACAGATCAGTTGTCATCTGGGGATATGCAAACTCAACTGCTGCCTGGTTGGAGATGCTGGCTTGGGAGCCCTCTTCAGATCACAGCAGGTGCTTGGGCCTTCCCCAGAATTAGCAGAAAAAGGAACAGAGTAAAGGACAGAAAATCCAGCACACCACCTTTCTGATCCCTTTTCAAAAGTAGGCCATAGGAGGAGACATCCATCCTCCCCAGGCACCCCATCACCTTAAAGTTTAGGGCAAGCAGTGTCCTGGCCGGGCATGGGGTACAGCAGGGCAGACTGGTGTAGACCAGCATCAAAGCCATGCAGAATCCGCCTCTGTGTGCACTTGGAGTTCTGATTAAACCCCCACAAATCTCTGATATGGACCAGTAAGGATGCTCCATACTCCTGGCTCACCCTGGATCAGCTAATACTCAGGACCCTGGGGTTGTCTTGTGGCCTCTCTCAT
This sequence comes from Nannospalax galili, assembly GCF_000622305.1. Classification (NCBI taxonomy): domain Eukaryota; kingdom Metazoa; phylum Chordata; class Mammalia; order Rodentia; family Spalacidae; genus Nannospalax; species Nannospalax galili. The sequence goes on along the minus strand of NW_008341886.1, from coordinate 2,596,835 downwards.
AATTCAGGAAGTGCTTGTACTATCTCTGGAGGGCTCCCTGTTCCTGCTTGTTCATGTCACCCACCGTGTGGAGTCTCTATTCACAGATGGGGTGAAGGCAAAGACCGATCCTAAAAGGCCCTTGAAGATCATCAAGAGGCCAGTGTGACCACCTGTGAGGTCTGCCAGACCATAAGACAGAAGGTCATCATGATTTTTCAGAAACAGCATGGTCAGTTTTGATATGGCCGGTCTCCGTGGCAACCATGAGATAGCCGAGTTTGTCTTCACTGATGGAAAGAACTTCCACAAGATAGAGCCTCTGTTGGGATGCAGATTCCCGAGCTGTTTTTAGGTCACAAGGGAACCAGAGCTTCTCTGTGAACCTGGCAAATCAGGATTTCAGGCATGGAAGGAAGGAACTGGAGCATGAAGCAGAGTCAGAACACCCAGAGTCCTCCCTTGTTTTACAAGTGAGGAGGCAGGTCGTGGACTTCAAGGCAGTCTCCCAGGGGTGAGAGACCAAGACTTTCATTAGAACCCAGAGCCAGGCACATGGTACTTTAAAAGTCTCTGAACCTATTTCCTTTATGAAATACAGGTTCAAGCATCCATCCCCTCTGGAGCACTGTACAGGAACCTGGAAAAACCCAACAATACCCCATGTGTGAGTGTGACTCAGGGAGAGACCAGCTAGTGAGTGATGTGAAGTCGAGGCATGTGACAGAGGCCAGGTGTGGCATGGGGAAGAGGAGGACCAGGCTATGGCTATAAAATCGGAGCAGAGACACATGACCTTTGGGCAGGGAGGACAGTAGGCTGCAGTGCCAGTGTGGCCTTTCTGGTGCTTTACAGAAAGGACTGACTCAGCAGTGACCCCGGCAATCCCACTGCAGAGCTGAGATGTAACTGGGGAGATGCCACAGCATAAACACAGCAACTAGGAGATGCTCTGGGCTGTCCCCTTGCACGCTGGGCACAATGTGCTTCCAGGAAATGTGCAGGCTAAATACAAGTAGCTGGAGGAGAATTCATTTTACAATCTTCTTGTTGAGATGCTGTGTATGCGTAGGCTGCGCACCAGAGCCTCCTCCCTTCCACCATGACTGAGTATACAGGTCCACCATCTCTCTCCTTAGGCGCATCTGTTCTTAGTGAAGAAAGGGTAAGAGCAACATGGCTGCATTTTGGGAGCTTAGGAACTGCCATCATCACCACCAATGAGCTGATGACAGCCACCAGCAAGACAGCAAAAGTGAACGACTCAGAATGCAAGCTAGCTTGGGGCCAAACTTGAGCTAGAGGCAGGAAGGAGTTGTAGGAGTTGGGAGTAAGAAGGAGACCACTTTCAGCAGGATGGTAGCTTCTGGGTAGGGCGCTCTACCCTTCATGTGTGGCAAACTCCACTGCCCACCACAGTGCTGGGTGCTGTGGACCCAGCAGCAGCAACACAGACAGACCTGACCTGATGGAGCCCAACCTCAGGAAAGTGCTAGACTCTATGGGAGATGTGAACTCAGGGAAGACTGACCTGCTATGCAAACTGACCCAGGGCTCCTGTCTCTCTGTCATACATCCCTGGTAAGCTAGCTCTATGGCTTTGTATTTTGTTACCCCCAAACCATACCACCTGCCACAAGTCCTGTGTAGACGATAAAGGATAACACTGGAAATGTCCCAGAAAACACAAGCCGTGTGCCCCCTGCTCTGCAGCAGCAGGGGTATAAATGCCATGACAGCACTGTATGAACCTCCTAGAAGCAGCCCTGAAGTCCTGTGGGAAGGGCCCAAAGGAGAGGACACCAGGAGAAAAACCACGGGGCATAGCTGAGGCCCACAGGTGCTCAGGACCCAAAGCATCCGTTTGCTTTTATAAAAATCTAAAATTACGTTGATTTGCTTAGTGTGCATGTTGTGTGTTGTGCGTGTGCAGTTATGTGAGCATGAGCACGCCATGGCACATATGTGGAGGTCAACAACTCATGGGAGTCTGTTTTCTCCTTCCACCATGTGGGTCCCTGAGATCAAACTCAGGTTGTCACTGAGCCCTCTTGCTTGCCCAAGAATCTGTTCTCTATGAAGAGTTACTTCTCAGTGAAAATGAGAAATATGAGCCAAGCACCCAGATGAAAAACATCTGTACCTCGGTTGCTGGTTTCACAAAGGCTGGAGAAGCTGGACCGGGAGGATGAGCTCCAAACACACTGGGAGTTCTACCACACAAGGGGCACAGGGAGTTCTTTTCAAGTTGCACTTCTTCAGCCTGCTTCAATAAGGTACTGATTTGAATATGAAGATACCCGGCATCTTTAGGGCTCAAGGACAGCAGACACTGCCCCGAGATGGACACCGGGGATGTCAGTACAGATTGACCGCAACAGTGGACGGTAGCGCGTTTGTATTCCACCTTTTTCTCCTAAACAAACATTTAACAAGTGAAAGAAGGGTTCCCAAGCCTGACCAGCATGGGGAGAATACACTGCATTCTGGGAAGCAGAAGCCCTCAAGCCATCTGCAGGATGGCCATGCCTCCAGGGTTAGTCTGGGTTCAGGCGTCTGTCTAGGCCTACTGGCTCCCAGCGCCTTCTTTTACTCTCAAAGCACACCAAACTAAACACTCTGTGGTCCCTCCAAGCTGAGGTACAATTCTAGAATGATCTTCAGTTTTGTCCTCAAGAGTCCCACTTTTTATGTGTGGAAGACGTGCTTATCTTCTCTCTCCCCCACTCTGACGTTGATACTCCAGCTGGCTGAAAACACCAACTTCAAAGGCTACCTCACATGCTGTCTTTCTAGTACTCTCCCTAACCCTCCAAGGGTAGAGCTGTTTCAATCCCAGCTGTGTTTCCACAAGAACTTCCCACTTAATCAAAATGGAGGCTTCTGCACTCCTGGCTCCCTTTGACGGTCAAGGATGATGGGGAGCTTGTACACCCAGTGCTTAGCACAGCGCTTGATGCTCACAGATGCTCCACAAACCCTACGAGTATCACATTAAGCTCAATACAAGTTTTCAGTAGCAACCAGGGGGCAGATGAATAAAGGTGGTTAGCCTGGGCTGCTCACTTCTTAGAAATCCATACGTACTGTGCACCGCCAGCTTCAAAGGCTTGCCGAAGAGTGGCAGCAGATATGTGGATTTGTTTGTTACCTAACAATCTGGTGAGTTGGATCTGCAGGCAACAGGATGCCACCCCGGAGTTCCACGATAATGGCTCTTTCTCCAGCATTGGCTGGGCCTTCTGCCTCTCACAGGGAGTTCAGGCTAGGGGGCACTGCACAAAGTCTGAAGCAGTGTGAGGCTGTCCACAGAACCGTGACTCAGATCTATAAGGATGGCTGGTGGGGCAGAAAGGAGACAGGGATAAGTGCAGCCTATCAAAGACCCCTCTCAAGAGACCAAATAACATCATCAGGGAAAATCCCATCTATCTGCCTGCCACATGGTAACTCCTGGCACTGACCAACAAGTGCTGGGTTTCTTTGGAGGAATCCTATATTTTCCTAAAGATCCAGAATGGTTCTGAAGCCTCAGGTGACCAGCATCATTCTGGCCCAGAAGAAGCTTAATTTGTAAAGAAACTGATGTCTTAATATTATGTGATGTCACTCGTAACAAGCAACTCAATGCAAAAGAGACTCGAACATCCACGGCCTGTTCTCGAGACCCAGGTATGCAGCTACTAGCCTTATCCTCCTCAATTGGGAATTAAGATGTGCTCTGTCTCCACAGCTAGATTCTCAAATGCCAAAGGCCCCACACCTTAATTCTAATACTCTCTTACCAAGGGCCATCCTCTAACTACTGGGTTCAGTTATCTGCACATAGCTAACTAGGAAATGGCTATTTCCATTGATTTCCATTCATCACTGAGCAGTAAGTGCTCGAGGGAGGTATGGGTCCTTGAGGAATGGCTCACTTTAGGGTGGTAGGCCATGCCATATGAGAACATGCGTCCAAGACAAGGAGCTTACTTTTAGGGCATGGAAGGATCTTTTCCTCTTACAATGTGACACATTTAGGTCCCTAATGTGTCTCACCCTACATAAAATCCCAGTGTAAGATACTAAATGTTTGTGTCCTGCCTTTCAGGCTGTTTCTGCAGCCCTATGGCAGCCCAGGGCAAGGAGCACAGCTCTGCTCCTGTACTGTAGTCCTATCTACTCGTTTACCGTGCAGCAGGTGCTTTCAACTGGGGACGAGTATGTGGGATTCTATTTTAGAATTCTGGAAGCATCATTTTGAGGGAGTAGCCTGGTGAAGTTAGCCCTAAAAAGACTCCCCTAACAATGAAAAGAAATTGACCAAAGGACCCATAGGGATAAATTATTAAACTATTAGGAAGTCACTATAAATATGCATGCAATTTAATAATTGATAGTGGATGGGTACTAGATTCTTAAAGCTCATAAACTACCCTGCCTTGGCAGCACTAGCATCCTGGGACACATGCCAACTGCTTCTTGACAGGGCAGCCTGAGTGCGGGAGGGAGGGGAGTCCCTCAGCACTCATGCTGGGTCAGTGAGGAGTTCTGCAGGCATGCAGCCTGCTGCTGAACCCAGAACAGGGCATCCTGCCTCTCAAAAAGTGAGGAGAAGGCACATTTAGCTCTGAGCTCTCTACCTGTTTCCATCTCAGCCCCAAGATAGAATCCTGGGGTTTACAGAACTCAATTTCTCAATTTTTTTTATTGCATGGTGTGTGTGTGTGTGTGTGTGTGTGTGTGTGTGTGTGTGCACAGAGTAAGGACTCATGGTATCCTGCACCTGTTGCATGCACCTTGAGAGCGTGGCTTAAGACACAGTCTTCGGAGCTGGAGAGGTGGCTCAGTGATTAAGAGCACTGACTGCTCTTGCAGAGGACCTGGGTTTGATTCTTAGAGCCCACACGGTGGCTAAGAACTTTCCTTAATTCCAGTTCCAGGGAAATCTGCCACCCTCTTCTGATCTCCAAGGCATTGCATGACATGGGTGCACTCACATATATGTAGGCAGTACACTTGTACACATAAAAGGGGGGGCGCTGTCTGCAACCTCTCTGGTCTTAAAGTGTGATCTGAGTGACCTCTGGTCAATGAAGCTTTAGGGATACCACTGCCTTATCCTTTTCTTGTGTGCACAAGCATGCATGCATGAGCGATCAATCGATTGATTGATCAATCAATCAGTCAATCAATCAATCATCAATCAATCAGTACTTTTTACAAAGTAGCCTGCCCTATGGCTACACTGTGAGGGACAGGAGATCCAGGATCCAAACCCACAGGCTTGCCATCAAAGTCTGGGCTTCTAGCCACAGGTGATGCTTTTCAAAATTTAAACCTCAAATGCATTAAGACCTTGTGCAACTCAGTGGTCATTTGGTGAACTTTTGCAAATGTTACAGGTTATAAGAAAACCTGAGGCAGGCAGAGAGACTTGTTCTGACAAACTCCTTTTACTAAGTGTCTCCCAATTGGCTAGTTCCTCCAATGGGCAGGGCCTGCCATGGAGCGTGGACTACAAAGGGGCTGCTGGGAGCCATCTTGGGAATGGGTGGTGTAGAGAATGGGCAGCCAGCCACACAGCAGCTGAAGGACAGAATGGACTGACTCTTATTGACCTGGGGCGAGATCCCTGGCCCTCGAGATGTGAGAGAATGCAAGCTGCGACTATGGGCGTGGCGCAGTCTGATATGGCGGGCTCTGAGCCGGGGCGCAGGGCTAGGCACTGGGTACTCATTCCTTTGTAAGTTAACACATGCACATAAAGATATGTTATATGGTTCACTTGATAGCACAGGAGACCCAGAGGGGATCCAGGCGACACTAAGCCATGAGCCAGCATGGAGAAACTGTACCAGGAGGAAGGCCTCTCAGCAGTTTCTGAGACAAAGCTGAGGACGAGACTGGATTAAAGTCACACTTGCAGTAACTCCCAAACATTATTCAAGTTCAGAACTTTCACCCCCATCCAAGCAGAGGCCCATGGATATATATCCAATACCTGGCTCTGAGAACGGGTTCAGAAGGAAGCAGGGAAGGCCCTGCCACTGAGGATCAGACACTCTGGGGCACTTAGGGCTGATCCTTCTTTAGAACAAAGTAACCACTAGGCCCTCCCCAACCACCTGACCTGGCCAGGCTCTTTCTCCTAGATCTGGATTCCCACAGCTTTGAGAGCTAAGGTGGGATGCCAAGTTCAAAGCCCAGCTGAGAAGGTGGGGATGGCCTTCAAAAGAGGCCTTGAGTTTCTCTTGAGTCAATCTGCATGTCTGAGGGAGTTGGGGGTCAACCTCTCCTGAATGAGAAGTCAGTGAAATTTTTCTGACGGCACACAAATTTGGCCCCTCACTGCTCACTACCTCTGAGGAGCCCTAACTGTTAGTTCTCAATGCTGGATGTTACTGAACAGTTTAGTCATTCTTTAATAGCAAGGGAAAAGCGAGTCCCTGGACAGTACAAGCTTCACACTGCTATAACTGCCGGCAGACAGAGGGGTCAAGACAACAGAGCAGAGCTGCCAGGGCTCAGGAATAACTTGCAGATACATAAGGTCAGATTGTAGCTTCAAGGAAGATCTTTGACTCTTAATTATCAATTCTTCTCTACTTAGGAATTGCTTTAAATATTTCATAGCAAAATGACTTTCCCATGTTTTTATCATGACCCACAATAAAAACCTGGGTCATTTACATTATGACCCAATGGGTAACAACACTCACGGAGAGGCACATGGCTATAAACAGAACATTCACAGAGACAGGCACATAGACACATATCAAAACATACAGGCACCTACAGAAACATGAAAAGACATGCAGAAACATGTATACATAGCACACATGTATACACACTAGAGAAGCATAGAAATATAGACACTATAAAGAAACACACACACAAATATACACACAAACAGAAACACAGACACGAGAAAAACATATGCAGAGAAAAACATATAGACACACAGAAACACACATACACACGCAGAAACAAACATAATCACATAGACATTCCCTGACAAACAGGCACATAAGCACAAATCCTGAGACACATACAGTTATAATGCATACGTAGTCACAGAGACAGGCATGCAGACACAAATACAGACCAACATACCAGACAGGCATACAAACACACATACTTAGACAGAAGCACATGTACATTTAAACACAGAGAGAAATACACGAATACAGTCACATTTAGACACACAGAGAAACACACGTAGAAACATAAGCACAGGAAATGCACCTGGAGAAAGTCACACAGTTATAATAGAGAATCCCATGTCCACAGAGGGCACAGGCATACAGACTCACATACAGAGAAGCACGCAGGCAGGCACATAGACACACAGGCAAACACATCTATAGTGAAACCTTAGAATAAGCAGTTCAGGCCCTCGAGGGGTATGGAGTGCCCTCCGTTGATGTCTACATTTCTAAGAAACTAAATGGACTTCATAACCATCAGTGGATAACTAGTGTGAAAAGCACAGGTTAGTCTCAGGTACACGCTATACAACATGTCCAAGCTGTCAGTTTCTCTGTAAACCTGTCGTGTCGTGAGTGGCAGGTGCTGTGTAGCTATGAAGGGAAGCTCCTCGTTAGTGCTCAAGTATGAAATGTCCCCACAGGCTCGTTGCTGAAGGTGTGGTCCCCAGTCAGCAGTGCTGTTTTTGAAGGTTCTGGAAGCTTTAGGAGGTGGAGCCTTGCTGGAGAAAGCAGGTCACTGGAGGTGCATCTTGTTCCCGGCTGTCCTGTTTCCTACCATGGCTGAGTGGCCTCTGCCATATGCTCCTGCTGCCATAATGCTCACCACAGGCCTAGACTCAATGGAGCCAAGGACTATGGACCAAAACTGCAGCCAAAACAAACAATTCCTTCAACTTGTTTTCTCAGGCATTTGTCATGGTAATGGAAAAAGTGGCTAACGCACTTACACATGGTCTGCCAGGTGGACAGGTGTGGGACCACAGGGGGATGAGTTTCCAACAGACTACAAACCTACTTAGCTGTTTCACTAATTTGAAATCTGTGCTCACTGGGGAAAGGGCTACAAGCAACGTAAGAAAGGATGAATATTTAAAACTCTTAACACAAGGTTTTGGAAGAAAATCCAAAACATCCTATAATAGAAATCTATACACAAATAATTGATATGTGTTAAGGTTCAGATAGCCCCACCCCCTCACCAACAGGATCCCAAGGACTTCTCATGCTTCTGAGAAAAGGGAACCAAGCTGATAAGCACCTTGGTCTTTGAAGTCAAGAGAAGCAGACTTTTCTCCACTGTTTGGCCAACACAGCAGGCTTCCCCTTTGATCTCTAAAAAGAACAGGTTTTAACAGTCCCACTCTCCCACTCCTGCCCCAACTTAAAAAGAAATACATCTTCCCACCTTCTACAGGAAGCAGAAGCCTCCCCCTTAAAAGACCCCAGCTCATGACCCGGGCAGGCATTTTCCCTGCCTGGAAGGGAATCTGTCCCATGTGTTCCTTTGCTAATAAACTCTGCTTTCTCCTGATCAACCCTATTCATCATACGGCTACTTTTTATCTATCAATATGTTTATTGCAAATACTTCTCCTGCATTAAATCATGTCTCCCTCAGGGAACTGACCATAGAGGGTGCACCCTCTAGACAGACTTGAACTGCAGTGTGATCTGAAAGGAAGCTCCACATTTCTTTATAAATATTTTATAATTGGGGTTTTTAGAAGGCAGATCAAATTGCCATCCACGGTTAACACAAGCTGGTGATTGCAGCATGGGGGTATGCCTTATAAATGTTTCTGTGTTTGCTTTCTGAATTATGCACACACAGTCCTACAAAGACCCAGACAAACTGCTTGCTGCAGACATGCAGAAGCCCAGCTCCAGAGATGCTCAGCCATCATCTACCCAGTGTCACTCTTGTCCCATGTACAAGACCCAGCTGTAGCACACCCAGGGGAAGGGCGAGGTAAATCAAGCAAGATGCTACCTAAACCCCTCTAGAAGATTTGATGAAGGTTTTCACATGGCCCAAGTGTGTTTATAAGAATCCCACTCCACTGCTGAAGGGGCACTATGTGGTCAAGCAACACTGATAAATGTTCGGTTAAACAGGATTGTGTGGATTTCTCTGAGGTAGGACCTCCCCTGGGTCAGGTCCTAAGCTAAGGTACACTGAGTTTCCAAGACGTGCTGGTTTGACACCCAGGAGCCCCTGCCACAGGACTCTTTATAGGAGTGCTTGTTAGACCAGCATATTAAGCTGGCTTAATATGTTTGTACAAAGAATGTTCTCAGTCCTGTGCCTGGCCTGGTTAGAGGCATAGGCAGATGGTGCTCACACTGGAGCCTGTGCCCTGGCCTAGGGAAAATGCCTGGGCTGTGGTGAGGGCCAAGCCAGGCTGGACATCCAGGCTGGGCTGTTTGCCAGTTGCTGTGCCTTTGTGCTTTCAATTAAGCTGGTCCTAGCTCCAGTCCCTTCCAGGGAACACTGTGATCACCGTGAGAAGATGGAGTGGTCTACAGCTGACAGACAGCAATGCATACCTGGGCTGTGCTGGGGGTGTGCACTGCTGCACTCCTACATGCAGGGTCTATTCTTTATCAAGTCCAGAGCCGGGCACATCAGGACTGTGCAGACAGGAGTGATGAGTCAAAATACAAAATTTTGGCACACTGTGACTTTAAGGACATTCAACAGAGTCCATGGAGCCAGGAAAGGGGTGTCCTGCCCCAGCAGGACAATGAGGCTCAGGAGAATGTGCAAGGATGAGCAGGCAGTTCAGCAGGTGTAGAAGGGGAAGACCTGGGGCACTTCCGTCGGGTCTCAGAATGGAATGCTGCGTCTTGCTAGTGTTCAGATGGCTCCTAGGAGCTCCCGACCCACTGGGGACCCAGAGGGTAACCTCAGAGCAGGGGAGGGGAGGAGTGACCAGCACAGAGTGGGGACTGAGTCACACAGCACACCAGCTGTGAAGTTCAGCTGAGTGAACCATGTCGTACAAACATCTGGTAGAAGTATCCAGACTGCTGCTCATGGAGACATGGGGCCCCTTGGGCCAAGGACTGGAGGCACACAATCAGTGTGTGTGTGTGTGTGTGCGCGTGCGCGCACGCGTGTGGGTGTGTCTACGCTCACGTTTAAGGGAGATAAGGCAGGTTGAAGGAGGGTCAGGTGTGAAGAGCAGGACTGAATGCAGTTTACTTTGCTCCATCTGAGGCTGTTTCAGTCATCTGATTGAGATGCCCAGCAAGGGGGTTGTGATACCAGGCTGAACAGCAGAGCAGTCAGGAGGGCAGGAGCTGGCCAGGGTTCTCTGCGTAGAAAACTGGTTGAAATGAGATCCCCCTTCACATGGTGTGACAGGACAGAAAGGACACAGGGGAAAGGCAACAAAGGATTTAAATAAATGCGACTGTGGGTTTGACCTCTGAAAATACATGAAACTGTCAGGTAAGAAGGTAACCGTGCTGCGGATATATACTTCCACCAGGATTGTGGATGGTGGGGAAGGGCACTCTTCTGCACCCTACAGGGACACTTGAGGGTAAAAGAACTGGTTCAGCAACACCACCCTCCCACCTGCTGGGCTTGCCCCAGCTTTTATCTTTGATGGCATTTCTCCCCAAAGCCAGGAGCTCTAGGCCTCCATGAACCCCATGCTCAAGGCCAACCCTGGACAGGGTGGGGCTGGGTCCTGACTGGAAGCACACTTGCCTTGGTTTCTAAACAGTGTTTATAGGACTCCCACATTCCTGCTTTTCCTGTTTATCCCCCTGGGGGCCAGGCTATCTGTCTACCTTTCTAACTCTTGTTTAAAATTCTCTGAATGCTTAACAGTATTTTCTTCCTACTTCACTCACTCGGTGCATCCACCGTCCTACTTCACAAGTTTAGTGTGAGTCCTGTCCCCATGGTCAGCGTGTAGGGCCTTCTCTAGGGTGTAGGACCTGTGCACACTTCTCACACACAGTCCCGGGAACTGGTCCTTAAGGGCTGCTCTTGACTTGCCAGTGAAACTGAAGACTATGCTTTTCATCTAAAAATGATTCGAGGGCCCAGAATTTGCCAGCACAGCAGAGGCAGAGCGTTCTACAGTATTAACTCCTTCAAAGCAGCCAATGTCTCTGAGGAAGTAGGCACCAGCCGGCAGCAAGGACCTGAGACAGGCGAAGACCGTGAGCAGATGAGGCTGTTCAGGGCTGAGCTGTGTGGCCGCCCATGGCTACGTTCAGTTCCTAACTCCCAAAACCTCAGAGTTGAGTCCTCAGAACAAGTTCTGATCCAATGTACAGACAACCCTATAGGAAGAAAAGATCAGGACACAGCTGTGCAGAGAGAAGCCCAAGTGGAGACTTGGGGAGAGAAGGGGCCATTACAGGCCAAGGACAGAGGCCTCAGGAGAAGCCAGGCCTTCTGTCCGCAGATGTGCAGCCTCCAGATGGCGACAGTCAGCTCCAGCTGTTTCAGTCACTCTGACTACAGGATCTGCTCCCTGCTGCCCTCCACACCGACAGCGTGTGTGGAAGGAAATCGGAAGGGGAGAGGCTCCGTGGGGTACAGCAGGGTGGGGAAGCTCTGTGGAAAGGCAGACTGCGTAGACCTCGGAGGAAGGGCATCACTTGGGTGAGCTGAGAGAATGTTCCAGAGAGGAGGGCAGCAGGACAAGGGGCACGAGAGGAATGAACACTGTTCCATCAACAATGGACAATGGCTGTTCAGATCCTGATTCCTGGAGTAAGTGGTTATCGAGCTGCAGGAGGGCTGGCGGGAGTCAGCCTGAGGCTGGGCAGGCCTGAGGAAGTTACTAGACAGGAGCCAAGAGAAACCTGGCACACAGTGACAAGGGGCCAGGGACAAGTGGTCCTGTGCCTGTCTGCCAGTCTTAGAGTTTTAGCCTGAAGCTAAGTCCTAAAGGACTTCTGTTTGTTCAGTTTTCAAACAAAGCTGTTGAACTACATCAGAGGTCAGCTCTCTCCCCAGCAGCACTGAAAATGTCCCTCCAACATGAATGAAACCCCCAACCAGAGATCAAGTGGAAGTAGGGGGAGGGAAAGCCTGCAGTGGACCCCAAAGTCCCCTCCATGGGGCACCTGCTCTACGAAGCCTACTCAAGGCAGTGACAAGCAGTGGTTACTGAATGGGGAAGCTGGAATCTTAGGAAAACCTGTGGGGATCACAGATAGAGTGGGCCAGGAAATTGGGCGCTAGCCATAGGTGACTGGAGTGGGGTACCCACAGCAACCTAGTCAGGGTCTGTGGCGGTTCTGTTAAAGCAAAAAGGGCTGGAGCAAAAGAGGGAGCTATTGAGAGAGCTGGTTTTCAAGCTTGTAGGGTAGAAAGCAGTGACCCAGACAGAGTGGCTGGGGACTGGCTCCTATAAAGTGCTGCATTGTCTGCAGATCCAGCATCCTTCCACCTGGGAGAGATGGTTGTTTTACCCCAATTTTGACCCCAGAATCCCAGGCTCGATGAGATGGTCTGCCATGACCACACAGAGCTGGGATGAACACCTAAGTCTTCCCCCAGCCCTGCCCACACTACACTGCACATTGCCCCAGAGACGGAGGGGACACTGGACAGCAAGGAGCCATCCCTCCGGGCAGCAGGCATGCTCGGTGCACCTGGGAGGGGTACGGTCCTGGGGCCACCAAGGCAGCAGTTGCTCCTCACTTGGAAATGACTAAGGCGGGGAGACAGGCAAGCTTTCTGATGAATGCTGAGTGGAAAAACCTGGTTTTCAGGGAACGACAGGGGATATTCATCACACAGGGGGATTCCATCAGTCTGCTCCTGTGTTTTCCCGCCTGAAAATGAAAGGGTAAATTAGGACTGGCAGCAATGCACACTTGCCACGGAGTCTCATTAATGAAGCTAACTGCCCTGGGCCCACCACAGCACTCTATCCATGAGGATGTGGAGTAGAAACAGAGCAGTGTGGGCTCACCAGGTGGCATCTGTTGACTTTGAGACATACGTCATTGGCAATGCCTTGTGAACATATAACATGAAGTTCCCGAGGACCCAGCAAATGTTTTATTGTTATTTTGGTGGTGCTGGGGATTGCACTGAGGTCCAGGTCCTTGTGCATGCTGGGAAAACACCCTACCATGAGCTATATTCCCAGTACCCCAGCAAGTATTCTTTTAAAATAGCTGTTGGGTCACTTCTAGGTAAACACCACCTCTCTAGAACAACACAAGCGGGTTAATTTGGGTCTCGAGGACCAGTTCTCTGATCCACGGGAAGAAGAGCACAGGGTGCAGCAGGCCGGGAGGATGTAGGTCTGGCTCATCACCTGCGCCCCTAGGAGAACTTGCCATAGATTTTCAACATGAGTTATTTATCAGTGTCTGTACATGTCAGCTTGTCACACATAATAGTTAACTTGATGATTCTAAATGGGGCCTGACAGGATGTCTCCTGATACATCAAGCTCAGATTTAGCAGAGATAAACACTGTTGTTAATTTCTTCAGCAGGGAAGTGCATATAAGCTCAGGGTCACGTGGCACCCACCTCACAGCAACACTGCCCTAGTTAACTGATCGCCATGGCGGCTATCAGAAACTGTGCTATCCCATGGCTGTCTGATGATTATGTGCTTTTTTTTTCCTAGGGGAAAGAAAGATGTGACAAGGAGAAACAGAAACTGAATGTCATCCACAGAGCATCAGTGGGAAACTGAGGCTGAAGTGAGCAGGCACGAAAGTGTACAGAGCTGTGCTTTACAATGAATTCTGCAGAAGCACATCTGGTGTGCAAGGTTACACCCTCTGAAGTCTAGCTACCTGCGTGTACCGAGAAAGAAACCTTCTTTTCATTCACTCCTGCGTGTGGCTGGCTGCCAGCTGCCATAGTCCACCCAGACCAGATACCACAGGCATGTGACGTAAAGAAGACCATCAGGGGCAAATGAAGCCTCTTTAACCACCAACGGTAATGACCTCACGCCACCACCTGGTGACTGACATTTCTGCCAGCTCTTTGCAGAGGCTAAGATTTCCCATCATCCTCCAATGCCCTCAGTGGGAAAGGAGCCCACAGAGCCAGGTATCAATCACAGGAGACACAGTGCCAAGATAGCCAGTGTTCGATGTACTGAGAAATCCTCTTTATACATCCCCATGCCTCCGGCCACTGCAGCTGCAAAGTCCCGCCAGAACAGGGGACAGCCACCTCTCAGAGCCGTGTTCCTTGAAATGTCAGTACTGAAGAAATGCAGACAGATGAACCTACACAACTATACCCCGCGTTTCCTCCCAGCGCCATGGCTTCCTCGAAGAGAAAGTAAGCACTTTTTAAACAGTGGAGCATCTAGTCCCTCTAAAACAGTGTTTGTGACAATACACCCTTACTATGACAGAAGGGGAAAACACTGTACATTAGCTCATCAAAGGAGGCTAAAACCATGGAATTTACACGACATGCACATGCTATCCTATACGTACAATATGCTCTGCTGTTTGCTGGCCCAACTCATGACTTCTTAATGGGGCTCCTACATGTCACCCAATGCCTTATGGAAGAGCAATTCTTCTTATTGAACAATATACTCCTTTACTCTCTGGGTCATCCTAGCAGGGTCACTACTTACTATGGCTAAGCATGTTTTCTGCATGTCCTTTGAACACCCTAGGAAGAGAGAGCCCATGAGGGATGGGGGAATAAATAGGAAGATCCCCCCCACCCCATCACACACACAGACACATACATACACATAATTAAAAAAGATTCTTTAAGAAGACCCAGGCACTGGTCTACACAGCAAGTTCCAGACCAGATGGGGCTACAGGGAAATCCCGACTCAAAAAACAACAAAAAAAAAAACAACAACAACAAAAGACCCAGGCAAACCACAAAACTAAAGTGTTCCTGGGCTAGAGAGATGCCACAGCAGTTAAGAGCACACACTGTTCTTAGCTCTAAATGAGATGCCTGTATCATACTCTCTCCTCCTGAGACAAAGACCATTACAAAAGGGGGCAGGGGTAGAAAGATTGTGAGAGCCAGAGGTGGTGGATGACTACAAAGAAACAATGTTTTCCAGACAGCAGGGCAGTTACTCCTATGAACTCACAGCAGCTGTGACAGCACAAGACCTGCACAAGCTCAAGCCAGACAAACTCCCAGCATGGAGGGAGGACAGTGCTCAAGCCCCCGGCATGGCTGAGGAGATATCGACTGACAGCTGCTGGGAGACAGAGTCGGTTTTCTCTGAGGGGGAGGATGACTCTGGGTAGGTTGACTAGGCTCCAGGGCAAGGACCCACAGTGAAGGACATTTGGGGACACAAACTAGACTCTATAGGCCTTCAAAAATAAGAGGCTAAGTAGTGAGGGGTGGCTAGTAAGGTGGGGTGGGAGATGGGGGAGGGGGTCTGAATATGATCAAAATGCCTTGTATAAAATTCTCAAAGAATCAGTAAAATTTTTTTTTAAAGAATGCACATTGCTCCTGCAGCTTGGCTCTGCGCACTTTTAACTACCTGTAACTTGCTCCAAGAGATCTGTGTCTCTGGCTTCTGCTGGCATGTGCACATACCCCCATGCCCCCGCCCGCTCACACACACTGATACATACATATACATAATTAAAACAAACTCACAAAAAACTCAAAGGAGTTTCCAAGCATTTTCAGTAAAGAGTGACTTTAAGTCACTGATTAACACAGCCTTTCCTGACACCCAAGCTCTAGCCCAGACACCCAAACAAAACACTGAGTGTATGAAATCAAGCCACCACCTCATTAAAACTCTGCAGACCGAACTGGCTATGCATTTTATTACACGTCTTCACTTTCACCCCATGAGCCTGATGTCTTCCGTGGTAGCAGAGCATTCGCTCCTAAGGACAGCGAAAAGAAACCCGTCCATCTTGCTCTGCACCTTGGGGCTGTTTGTTAAAGTGTGTTTGCCAGGTGTCTGTTCAGGAGACTATTACAGCAAATGCCAAAACACAAATGCTGCGTTGTTCGGATGCAGAGAAAACACACAGCATGAAGTTAAGTCTGTGAGGTGGATACGACACACCACCAAGCAGGGCATCCATCTCTTGGGCTCCCTACAAACGCTGCATAGTGATTTTCCACAAGAACTTTATAGCACAGCTAATCCTCGCAGTACTGAAATAATTTTCTATCTGGAAGCTAGTCAGTTTCCCACCAAGCAGGAGAGATGGCCTCCGGGGCCAGGCAATTTGTGAGCTTCCTGAAGACTGACTTCTGTTTCCCTATCTCTTCCAGTACCTACTGACATTCCAGGAACCTCACAAACATGGGGCCATTACTAACTCACTATGCTCTGACTGCTTTTCAAAGCTTACAGATACTCACTTTATCTCATTTTCTTTTCATCACAAAAGTCCCAGAAGAGAAACAGACACATGTACAAATCATGGGCTACAGACAGTCACCAAGCAGGACAGCTCCAGGTGTCACCTTGACATACCTGGGAAGAGCGGAACTCAACTGGGGAATTTCCTCTATCAGACTGACCTGTGGCCATGTTGGTGGAGCATTTTCTTGATTGTTGAGTGATGAGGGCCCAGCCCACTGGGCAGTGTCACCCCCAGGCAGGTGATCCTGTGTTCTATAAAAAAGCAGGCTGAGCACAGGCCAAGAGAGCAGGCCGGTAAACAGTGTTCCTCCATGGCCTGTGCTCCAGCTCCTGCCTCCAGGTTCCTGCCCTGAGCTCCTGCCTGGCTTCTCTTAATGAACTGTTATCAGGACATGTAAACCAAACACCCCCCCCCTCCCCCGCACACACACATACCCCAGTTGCTTTTGGTCAGAGTGTTTGATCACAGCAACAGAAACCAAACTAGGATGGGCACATGAGCTAAGTGATTTAGCTGGGGCCACTCAGCAGCCATGGGCCAGAATCCTTTGCCTAGGAGCTTCCTAGAAGAAAATGTTCCATGAGCATTTCTGGCTATTGGAGACCAACCTGCCATAAACTGTTTAATTCAGTGTTCATGACTGAAAAAGAAGTTATAAAGGCCAAAAGAAAAGGGTCAATCTCAAGCCCTAAGGTGCAACTTCTTGGCGTACTGCCTGATGCCTGAGGTGAGGGGCTCCTTTGCTTTCCTGCCCCCAAAGGGAAGCCCCAACCTGATCTGCCTTCTTTCTGTCCACTTCTCTGCCTGGCCAAACCCAGAAAAGTCTTTCCACAGCCCCGTCTGGAAGCCCTGGCTCAAGGAAAACAAACAGAGCTGTCTTTGTCGGGGTCCCCAATGGCACCATCCTTCCCATTTAAGGCAAGTTTTTTCCACTTAACAGTCATAACGAACTTCAGTAGCAATGAGTCATCAGTTTTTACCCTGACTCAAACTTCCTATTTGTGTTTTTCCATCCTGATTACTGTTCTTTGCCTTGGGATTCTCCCAGTCTCTGGCTTCTGAAATCAGGGTGTTACCTGTATACCGTGTCCACTCCAGGATGCAGGTGCCACAAACTGATTCGCTGGTTCCTATGTGCACTGTCATTTCCTGGTTCTTGGGCTCCAGCCTCAGAGATCTAAGTGCTCCAGAAGACTGGCAGAGGGGAGGTCTGGGGAGAAGACGCCTCCCCCGAGGACCATGCTACCACAGAGCCACTTGTAAAGTCTCAAAGCCTGCGCTGATACTCAGAGTAGGTGGAAAGTCACTGAAGCACCTCCATCCTTGGTTCTGGATGGAAACCAGCACTGTGAGCAATGGAATCCTAACTGAAAGGACGTTTCTGAGTTTTAAAGTTACAACCAGACCTGTAGATGCTCTCTTATTAACTTGCCCCCCGCTCTAGGACTTTGAGAAAATACCAGTCACCAGAACAGAGGGATGTGCAGGACAGCAGCGAGAACTGCTGCAGTTAGGCCTCCGGGACAATCCCGTTTCAGACTGTGAACATGTCCTCTACCTTCTCAGCTGAACTCGTCAACCATAAAATGGAGCCGCATCTGCTCCCCTGTAGGATGTGAGGATACACACAAGTCTGAAGACAGCTGGTCTGAAGGCAACTTGCACTCGCCATTATTTGGCTGAGATTTTCTGTTTAATATCCAGGACAATCGGGGCTAGAGAGATGGCTCAGTGGTTGAGAACATTGGTTGGTTGCTTTTGCTGAAGACCTGGGTTCGATTCCCACCACTCACATGGTGAGTAACAACTATCTATAACTCCAGTTCCATGGGCTCCAACACCGTCTTCTGACCTCTGGGGATATTACACAACATAGGTGCACCTACGTACATACAGGTAATACACTCATACACATAAAATAAAAATAATAAGTACTTTTAGAAATATCCAGGACAATCTTCTAAACGTCCCATCCTCCAGAGACTCCAGATGACATGATGTAATTATAAATTCAACATGTCACATCTTTTCAAAACAGAGGAGAGTCCCAAGAGAGATATGTTCAGTGCTGTCCTGTGACAGGTGTCCTGCCTCTTATCTCCCCTCTGGAGAACTTGCAAATCCAGCAGTCCATTAGGAAGTTATGACTCTCCCACAGCTAAAGCCTAGGATATTCACAAAGCAAGTTCTTCCTTTCACAGAGAGTGTATAACAGAGGCTTGGGGTACATGTATGCCTTTGAGGCTCCCCTCAAAGTGAGGCAGGACCAAGCAGTGCCATGTGTCCTGCGAGTGGGGAGAAATGCAGCCACAGCCCCCCAGACCTGCTGATGTGGATCTGCCTGCTGACCAGGTTCCCAGGTGATCTGCATGTGCTGCCCACGCCCCATCACCAGGAGGAGGAAGTCCACAGGGGCTAAAAGAACTGGCCTGGGACTCAAGAGACTGGGATTCTGATTGAGGTGCAGCCTCTGCCCCTAACAAGCTGTTCTGCCACTGCGTGTGTCTGTGTGTGCATGCGTGCATTCATGTTAGAAAGAGGAGAGAGAGAGAGAGAGAGAGAGAGAGAGAGAGAGAGAGAGAGAGAGAAAGAGAGAGAGCACATGTGGAGACCTGAAGTCAACAGTGGGTGTCTTCCTCAAGTGCTCTCCACCTTATTTTTGAGGCAGGATCTCTCCCTGAGCCTAGAGCACACTAATCCCACTATATTGGCTGGCCAGTGAGCCCCAGGGAGCTTCCCGTTTGTTACCCAGGACTGGGATTACAGGTGTGTGCCACCATGCCCAGCTGTTATATGGATGCTGGGGATTGAAAACAGACCTCATGCCATCTCCCCAGTCCCAGTGATTTCCTTTTTTTTTTTTTTTTTTTTTCCAATTTTAGAATTTTATTGTAAATTCACATTAAAAACAGCATATACTCATGTTGAAATTTAATCCTTTTATATAGGTTAACTAAATGTATCACAAGAAAAACTAAACACTGCGTTTAATAAAAGCAATACTTTTGAAATTGGACAATGAATTTACTTTTTTTGATGTCCGAGAAAGTATACTTAGATTTTTGTATTTACTGTTAGCATTCTTTTAACCAATATTTACTTTTATGAATTGTATTCTTTTTAATCTACTGGGATTCATTTGTACCAGATTCCCCTTGTTTTGACAGTCTGTACTGTACTGGGCTAGTCTGTAATTGTCAGGGCTAGGTTTTTCTAAGCACAGAGTACTTAGGTTGCAGGGGAAAGATTTAGGTTTGGCTCAAGGGACAGGTAGAAGGTCGTCCAGGGCCAGACTTGGGAAGTGAGATTCACACTCATGTACGGAGCTCAGATTCCAGGGTTAATGAGGTAGAGCACAGCACTGTGTTTGCTCTTACTGACATGTGCCTTCCTCAGAAGCTGCCAGGTAGTCCCAGCAAGTGCACATCCATCTTCACCACCTCTGTCCACCCGCATCCCCCACGGGGCCCTGGCTGCTGCCACAGTCGGTTAGGAACATTCTGTCGGGCTGTCCCCACACGAGTTTACTTAGGAGCTGAACAACTCTCAAAGCCCTCTGGTGGTTTTGTTTTCTCTGCTCTGTAGGTGAGTCTACTTAGCATGGCATGAATTCACCAGCCTTCTAGGCTCAAATTAATGGCAAACCAGGAGAACATCCTGCTTGAAGCAGGAGTGCTGACCATGACCCACAGCACTGTGCCCGGAAGCCTTGGGGAGCCACATGCTAACGCAGTGGCTGTTATGTGAGAAAGGAGAGGGGGCGGGAAGAGAGGAGGGGACGGAAGAGAGGAGCAAAGGCAGGAAAGGCAGCTCAGGCCTCTCTCCAGCAGCATTTTCTGCCTTTTCAAAAGGACCATCGATGCTGTTCCCTTTAACTGGCACCCAAACCCCATACTTTCTCATTAAATTTTCTGTGTGCTGAGGCTAGGAGGATGGCTCAGCAGGTAAAGGCACCTGCTGCTAGGTCTGATGACCTGAGTTCAATCCCTAGGACTCACATGGTGGAAGGAGAGATTCAATAACCCCAGGTTGTCCTCTGACCTCCACACACGTCACAGTGTGCACACAACCACACTAACTAAATAAATGTAAATTTACAAGATTTCCAGGTGCTTCTAGGCATAGAGAGTCCAAACCTTCCAACAGAAATTAAACAGTGTATTATCAACATTCATGTGATCTGCTCTAGTTTTGAACTTACTTAACGTTGCAGGCACTGTGGTCTGACTGCACCTGCTTGTGGATTGTGTGCTGAGATGTAACCACACTGTGAAGTTCTAATGAGGTTCCTGTGATGTTCAGAGGCGTTTTCTGTGGGAGATGGATTTGTGTCATGGAAGGTCATCAAGCCTGGTGACTGAATGCGGGTAGCTTTATAAGGAGAGGAACAGAGGTCAGAACAGACACACACACACACACCCCATTCTCACCATAAGAGGCTGTACTGCTCTGCCTAAGGCCATCACCAGATGCAGCCCCTTAGTTGTACACCTCAAGAGCCATCAGCCAAAATAAAACTCTTTGCTTTATAAAGTGATCCAGTTTCATATGTTTTGTTACAGAAATGAAAATTGTATAATGACAACCCTTTCCCCATAAAGAACACAGGTTTCAAAACTCATACACTAAAACTGCTCCCAAGGAACACTCTGATGTCACTTAGAATGTCTTTCCTCTTGACTTACACAAATTCAAAGTTTTCTAGTTAGTGGTCCAACTCTTGATTGAAATACCAAAGACCTAATTTGGAATGCCAAAGGCATGTTCTGTTTTTCTCCAGTGAGCTGTGGTTATCCTACATGGGGCTCTGCTTTGCAGAATGCCAGGGAGGCTGAGCCAGCTGCACCTGGGCCAAGACTCCAACAACTCATAATGACTGTGCACTATTTGCAAGTCCTCAGCCTCAGCCACAGTTCTTCAAGTCATGTCCACGAAGATCCCATTCTGGCTTTCCCTTAGCAGAACACTCATCTTTCCAGTGACCCAAGTCAAGAGCAAAGCAGAGGTGCTCCATCACCAGGGGTGGGGGTAAGGGCTCAGCAGAAGTCTGGCTCGGTGAGCACCCCACACTTCAGGTTCAAGGGACACTCCTGCCCAGCCATGTCCTGGGACAGCTGTCCAGCATCCATCTTTATTACCTCTTAGCCCATGCCCATTCCCCACAGGCCTGGTCATTAAGAGGGTTAAGAACACTAAGTCAGGTTCCACATGAAGTTCTTTTAGGAGCTGAAGAACCCTAGATGTCTCTGGTGTGTGTTGATAAGCTTAACTTCAGTTATCCATGGGCTTACAGCCCCCTGTGCAATGTAAACTCCCTGGCATGTCCCCCTGCTCTGGAAGACCAGCAGGGGGAGGAGTACCCAGGAGTGTGTGCCCGAGGGACAGACAGCTGGAGCTGGAGGCTCGGAAAACTCTGTCCTAGCACAGCTGCCACAGGTGGGGGGTGGGGGGGGGGGAGGGATGAAATTCCAGTCACTTAGCCAGTGGTCTCTGGTTGGTTCCAAGGGTGCCGAGAAGGACTCATCTTTGAGATTTGGCCCTACTCAGAAAACCATTTCTCATACAGTGTGTGTCTGGCCACTACTTATACCTGCTTCTGAGTTCACACATGCATACTCTAGGAGGGGCTCTGATGGAAGCACTTGGATGGTGACCTTTGTATAGCTCTGGCTGGATGCCAGGTACTTCCCAGACTCTGGACCTGGACTCCCGACTTCTTGCTACCAGCCTCACCCGACAGGATCCTGAGCCCTGTGAGCCCTGCGTTGTTATCCCCCAGCTTCGGTCTCCAGGACTGAGCTCTAGGCTCTGAGTTTGGCTGGGCTGCCCTCCAGCTATCACGGTTTTCCGGCCAAGCCTGGGGTATGTTTCCACAGCTCCAGGAGTCTCTTGGGACTGACCCTGCCCAGCTGCCTAGTTATGGGACATGACTTTGTGCCTGAATTCCCAACATCCACTCTCTTGCACAAGACAATCTTAGGTGTGCTAGAGTTAGGGACAGTTATGTGACCCACTTCTGGCCAATGGCTTTGCTAAGGGGCTTCTGGGAAGGTATTTTCTTGTCTTAAACCCAGACACACTAGATGCCTGCTTCATATTCTGGATATGAACTACCTGGATGTGGGTCCTCCCTGCCTTGGTCAGCCAGAAGAAGTGACCCCAGGGGGTGGGCAGAGCTTGGAGTGGTGCAGCGCAGCTGCCCTGGACTTTTAATGACCATACCTTGCCCCAGGGGATGAATGCCCTGCCTCCAGGAAGCTGGATCCAGCAGAACACGCCAAGGAGGTTGAGGAAGGTCTTCCCCTCCACCGGCACCACTCCATCACCTTTTCCATCAACTAGAACTAAGAAGTCATTCAGCTAACGGGTTCTTAACAATCCATCTTTGAAGAACCCACATCTAAGCCAGTTGCTACTGATCTGCCAGGCACTTTCTGAGTTGGTGCATTCAGGCAGTGGAAGGCAACAGGCTTATTTAAAGGTGGTTTAAAAGTTTCAGACAGCCAGGAGTGGTGGTCAAGTTTCAGACAGGGTCTCTGTGAGACTGAGACCAGCCTGGTCTACATAGCAAGTTCCAGACCAGCTAGGGATACAGGGAGACCCTGTCTCAAAACCAAACAAGCAAACACAAAGTTTCAGGCAAAGCAGTTTTATCAAAGTCAACAAAGGGCTCTTGTTTCTATGTAGTTATTATGCATTTCATTCTATAAAGGTCAAGTGTTAGAGCTCACACGTTTATGGAAGGAAAATGATTCTCAAACAATACAGGCTATCGCCACAGCCTTTGGTTGCCTCCCAGGGCTTGAAGGTAAGACTCTATTGCTGAAGACAGGGCATACTTTGGAGACAGGACTTGGAGAATTTGAGCTGGCTGACCTGGAAGCCTCCTTCCACAAGACTACAGTCAGAGTATCAAATTGCTATGCAAGCTACCAAGGGAGAAAAGTAATCAATGGTGCTAGCCAGCTGTAAAGTCTACAAACCATAACAATGTGGCAAAATAGCTCTATGGGTGTAATAGTGGCACTTTTGTCTTGGAAGTAACCAGTAGTCTAATTGGACGTAAGGCCCACTCAACAGGAGGGGATCCACACCTGTGACTGTAAACATAGCCAAGTTCTCAAGGCTGGAGTCACAGAGCCTAGATGAGATCCCACTACTACCACTTTCCTAGAACAATGTAACTTCTTTTTGTAGTTTACATAACTATCCTTTAATTTGCAGATAAATGTTGCTCTCACCACACATCAAAGAAGCTTCTTTTGGCAACTGATGGAGACCATTACAGAGTTCCACAACTGGTTAGAACGCAGAGAATAAGGGACAGTGGGGTGCTTGCCACAACTGAAAAATCTACAAGCAAATCATCCATCTGAGGCTCAGGTAACAAAGTGGAAGACAGGGGTAGAAAATATTCTAAGAGCCAGAGAACCAGGGCTCCGTGATAGACAGTGTCTTCTAGACACGATGGGGAAACTGCACCGATGAGGCCCCAATGCCATGGCTACCTAAACAAGACCTGCACAATGACAGCACCTCTGGACTTGAGGGGGAAATGTCACAAAGTCCCACCTCTAGATGAAGAGCTACAACCAATCAATGGATGCTGAGGGAGAATCAATCTTCTTCAGGGATGAGCTCCCTGATAGGTTACTCAATCCCAGTGGTCAACCCTAAACATATGTACACTCGAGCACCCCTAAATGGACTCGATACATTATATGTATCTATAACAATATTAATCATGGAAGGGCTCACAAAGTTGACAGGCAGTGGGGGGCATGGGAGAGGTTGGAAAGGGGAAAGGGTAAGGTGGGAGTAATGTAAATACAGTGCTTATGTATAAAATTGTCAAAAAACCGCCAGGTGTGGTGGCACATGCCTTTAATCCCAGCACTCGGGAGGCAGAGGCAGGTGGATCTCTGTGAGTTCAAGGCCAGCCTGGTCTACATAGTGAGTTTCAGGCCAGCTGGGGCTACAGGGAGACCCTGTCTCAAAAAGACCAAAAAATAAAATAATAAAAATAAAAAAATAAAAAATTTTTAAATGAAGAAAAATAAATTTGGTGAACTTTCAAAAAGGCCCCCACTCCTGATACCCAGGACAACCCCTGCTGTCTCTATAAGTATGGCAAGCCAATTCCAGGGTGGATGTGCAGAGCAGGCTCTGGGACAGTGGCTCTAGTACAGTTTTTTCCTCCTTCCCTCAATCAGGTAAGAAGCACTCTCCTGGAGCAGAGGGGCATGCATCCATCTTGTACAGTCCACTGAGAAGTTAACAAATCACCAGCTATGGAGCCAGCTGTTGGAGAATCTCAAAGCATATTACCAGCGGCATGACCCTGAAGGAAAGCCGAGCTTTCCTGCTTCCTTCCTCATTCCCAGATTAAGGAGTCCAGCCAGGATCCTGTGGCATATGGGAGCCCATATGCTCTATCACTGTGTGAAGATGCTTTCATTCTCTTCCTGCCAGAAGGAGCCCTCCCCTGGTGCCCACCTGCTGAGAAGTATCAGGCTGCATCAGGACAAACAGCCAACTCCTGACAAAGCTGATGGTGCAGCTCCCAGGGCTCAACATGCCTTCCACGCACACCCTGCTCTCTAGTTGCACAGCAATTCTGGCTAGAACTTAAACACACAATTATGATCTTATTGATCATGCTAAAACACACTCTGACATTTCAGAAGAAACATTTACCTTCTGTTATGCACAACAACAAAACAGGTATTAGGGCTGTGAACCAATCAATGACGAAGGTGGGCCCTCAAGCTTAAGAAGGCTATAGTCAGTCAGGAGAAGGATGAACACGGAAATCCATTTTATTTACCGTTCTCTTCCCTCAAAGAAAGAAACCGCACTAAATTAAGTTGGCCACTATTTAGCACGTGGATGGTTTTCCTTGTCTGCAGGCAGACTGCCTCTCACTTGCTCTCACATCCTGAGGGCTCCCAAGACGGTGGGTGGCGTGACCCCCACAGGCCCATGTCCCTTACCACCTTACAGCGTGTACATGACTCTGTGATGATGGGGCACCAAAGCAAATCCCTGATATATCCCCAGTGCCTTGAACTGAGTTCAGGTGCTATTTTAGGGCTGAATTTAAATTAATTTTACAAAATGCACAAGTGGCCAAACGCAAGCACAGGTGAGCAAAAAGGAAGTGTTCACACTTGTTCTCATTTCAACGTGGCAGTCTAATCAGATCTGACAAGCAGCAGCCCTCCTCCATCAACCTGAAATTACCCGGAAGGTAATTTAAATTCACATCCTGCATCATTAATGAGAAATTTCTCTGCAAGAGTGTTAGGACCTTGAGATACTTGCTAATGACGGTACAAAGTTGCTAGTGCTTCCTTCACCTTTATCAAAGAGGCTCTATCCATTTTGTAGACATGGAATTTATAGAATGGTAGTGTAATAGATGTGTACTGTGTGTGTGTGTGTGTGTGTGTGTGTGTGTGAGAGAGAGAGAGAGAGAGAGAGAGAGAAAGAGAGAGAGACAGAGACAGAGACAGAGACAGAGAGACGTAAAAATGAACCAGGTATAGTAACACATGCCAATAACCCCAGCATGCAGAAGGCTCAGGCAGGCAGGAGGATCTCAACTTCAGGGGCAGCCTGACTGCATGGTGAGGCCTTTCCGCAAACAATGAAAACAGAAGGCCATACATATACTAAAGACGAATGCAGAAAAGGTTCTTTTAAGTAGATGGGGTACAAAATGAAAGTTGGGGTGCATAAAAAGTCCACCTGGCCTCGAAACAGGCTTCTATCATGCCCAACGTGGGCAATGGTATTGCTGGCCCAGCAGAAAGAGGCCTCATATGCCATGGAAACCCCATAGTTAAATTATTTTGCTACCATTGCTTTCGGGATGTCAGTAGGCTGGACAATGCCAACAAATGCCCAGAGCCACGAGGTGCTGATGTCTGTGGTGGACTGTTATGAAGGACCTTTGTGCAGTCCTTGCCCACAGTGTGTGGCAGGTCCTCAGTAAATGCTCAGCATTCAACTGTTCCCTTTAGTGAGTCTTGTGTTGAATTTCATTCAACACTTTCTTTTTGTAAAGGGGTACAGCCTCTTACTACAGCAGACAGGAGGATTCCTGCTTTCTTCAATTCGGTCATTTCTGGGGTGGAACTGAGCAGCAAGTCAGGAAAGTGTTAGCTAGTAACTAGTGGTTGAGGTTATCCCTCTTCTTGCATAGGAGGCCAGCAGGCCAGTAGGCCTCAACCTGCTGGAAATTCTCAGGCAGTATCTCCACATTTCTGAAATATTCTTTCTTTTCTCTTGGCAGCATACGACACTATTTTTGAGTCTTTGGAAAAATTACAAGATTAAAGGGAGTAAGGGACTGCATGAACTTTTGAAAGAAAAACAATTACTAGCAAAGGCAGTGGAGTTTCTCTGGACCACATATTACCGTCTTCGAGGCTCTGGTTGTTCACTTTCTCTGTAATCACTCCTCTGTCTTTAAAGGAAGGAAGAAGGAAGCCCCAGAAATGAGTTGGTAACTTAGAGTCAAATATCTAGGAAGCTTTAAGGGAGTTTGCAATGTGGATCTAAGGAGGAGACTGACTTCTGATGTGACGTTTGTTTTCACAGCCGGAGAACACTTAGATCAAAATACAAAAAAACATAAAACCTTAGGATTTATGATAATACGGATGGTCAAATCACATGCCAGGGGACATTTTCAAGAGGAAAATTGCAGATTTTATAAATTCTGAAAATAAATAAGCCTTTCCATACATAAAGGGAAGCCAGCCCAGTGCCCTGAAACCCTGCTGAAAATGGATCATCCATCCATCTCCTTAGGGTGAGGCAGCAGAAATAAAGTAGGATTACAGGTTTGAGAAGCACAGACTAGGGGTGGCAACTTCAGCACCAATAATTATCATTTATATAGGCTCCAGACTGCAGTCCATGATGAGTGGTTCTTGAGCTCTGAAGCTGACAGAGACTCAGGGCTGAATATAGGCCAGGGCCCTGACTGGCTAAGCATCAAAGGCCTGGATGACATCCCCAAGACTTGTCTTCTTCCTCTATGCAATGGGCACAGTAAAACCAAGTTAGAGGTAGAGTGAAACCTGAGGCAAATCACTAAGTGTACAGCACAAAACAGGAGCCTGACTGGTTGGCACAGCCTGGAGGCCAACAGTGAGGAGTCGGGACACCGCTCTGTGTGCTCTGCCATTACTTTGGACCCTTGGAAGCTAACTTTACTCTCTGAACCACTGAAGAGGGAGTCATCTGGAATGAGAATAAAACCCAACTCCGAAATAGGGAAAGCAAGAAAAGTAGTGGGGCCTGCACGCACTCGGGTGGATGGAGTGCTCAGGACAGGCCGGCTCCTTGCACTCTATGAAGTAGCAACGATGACTGGGTGTGGTGGCTCACACCTGTAATCCCAGGGTTTGGGAGATGGAAGCAGGATTGTGAGTTTGAGGCCAGCCTGAGCTACAGCAGGAGCCTGTGTCAAAAAACCAAAAAGGAGGGCTGGCAAGATGGGTCAGTGGCTAAATACACTTGTCCCCAAGCCTGACAATCTTGAGTTTGATTCCTGGGACCCACACAGTGGAAGGACAGCATCAACTCTCAAAGGTTGTTTTCTGACCTCACATGTAGGCTGAGGCACATATACACACACATATGCACACATACAATAAGTAAATATAGTAAAAAGAGGTACTGATGACTATACAATCATTCAACAGAAAAGTGGGGAGTGTGGTGGCATTGCAAACCATTACACCATTACACAGGGCGTGAGACCTGATGCCTGCGTTGGCAACATAAATGTCCACAGACTTCTCCCACTCCGTACTCCCATAGGTCACATGGTTTAACACACACTGCTGAAGAGTCAAGCCAAAGTCAAGCAGAGATGAGCTAAACACACCCATAAAGAACACAGCAATCTGACTGCAGGGAAGCAAACAGTTCGCACTTAATGCAGACCCTGCTTTGCCATCAGCTTGCTTCAGAATCCCTGGCTCTACAGAGGTTTAATCCTTCACATGGAGATGACATTGAAATCTGGGTGCTGGTGACCAGTCTTTTCCCTCACACCACTAACCCTCTGTGGTTTGAACTGCTCATCTTCCACAACTGTATTTCCTCTCAGAAAAGCAGGAGAAAGAAACACGAGGGGCGGCTCTGCCTTTGCTTCTAAACGTGCACGTGACTTGCCATCTCTGCTCCGGCATGCAGCACGGGGCATGTGAACAGCTGCCAGTCCCTCTCCACAGACACACACACAGGAGAGTCTTCCCTTCCTTTCCAGGACTTTACCCCTCTCCTCCTCATCCCACCTTCTCAGGGAGCAGCTGGATTAGTGGGGAAACAAGGGCACCAGGTATTCCAGAAGCAGAAGCCATCGCAGGCACGCACAATCTTACCTTTTCTCCAATTCAGGAAAGTTCCCCGGAAACTTGTATAGAGACAGAACTTCATGTGAGCTGACAGAGTCCACAGGGAAGACCCACCGCACTTTGATAGATCACAGCAGGTAGACTACAGGGCCCTGCTTGAGCCCCACCCAGGTGCCAGCTGGAACATCCTTTACTTTCCCAGGTTCTGGACTATCCTCTCCAGTCTCCACACTTCCAAAACCTGGACTAACCTGACCCTCAGGACCATGGACCTGTTAGTCACTGATAACTGTTACATTCCAAATGTAGTTCTGTGGAAACAGCCAACCAGAAATATAATGCTGGATTTTCTTTAAACTGCCTTGCCCTTTTGAAACTAGAACTCAGGTCTTCTTGATTTTGTGTGAGGCCCTGAGTTCAATCTTCAGGGGGAAAAAGGGTTAAAATGGGGTTTAAAAAGCTTGGGATGAATCTTATTCCCACTGCAGGCCTCATGATTAAATGGGCAGTAGTCACTCAGAAACATCTCACAACAGCCTCTCCTTGAGTGGCTTGATCAAGAGCCTTCCTCAAGAGGTTCAATAGAAAGCAGCCACCGTGGAGGACACATGAGCAGACACATGGGTCATTAAGAACACACACACACCCTCTTCCTATGCAGGCATGTTCTTGGGAGCCCTTCTTTCAATGCCTGGCCTGCTGTGGATCCCTGCAGAGCTACATTTAAATTCCTCTGCATCAGCTGGGAAGGTGCAGGATGTGGACAAGAGCTCAGCCTCTATGAGTTTCTGTGTAACTTGAGGAGGGCGCTGCCTACTTCTCAGGGCTGCAGGAGTAAGGTAAAGTGAAATCCAGAGGCCAGACCACAGAAATATGGGCTTAGCACTTTCCACCACCTCCTGTCCTTCCCGCCCCTCCTGTCCTCCTTGCTATAGCTGAGACATCATCTGTAGTCGAGTTCTGAGCAGAGAAGTTACTGCTAATGTTCTCTGGGTGGACACAGTCAGATGTGTGCTAGCACCAACAGTATAGACAAGGTCATTCACAATGAAGGATGAGGTTCTTGAACCAAACTTTGGAAATCAGAACCTCTAAGGAAAATAGGTGGTAAACACAGAGGGGTGAACGGAATCCAGGACCCAGGAAGGCTGGGATCCAGGACCCAGGAAGGCTGAGACAGAGATGTTATCAAAGGACATACCTGGTCATTTCCAAGAGTGGCCTTGCTGACTGGAGATTTGCCTGCAAGCATTTCTTAACTCAGAAGTTCTCTACCCTGACTGTGTAAAGGCTAAGGTTCAACTAGTGTGGGTGACTGCAGAGGTTCCCCGGGAATTTCAGAGCGGCAGCCCCAGCGGAGAACTCAAGAGTTAGTCCCAGGAACACAGTATGCTGCTGCAGAATGTGGCCGTGCTCAGCACAGATCCCCAGCTCCTGGGATGAGTGGCCCTCACTAAATCAGGAGATGGGGCACAGGGGGAGGTGGGCAAGAGGGCACACTTCAGATGGGCTGTCTCCCTCCTTCCTGGCACAGAACACTGGCTTGCTGATAGGAGAGGGAAAACACAGCATGGGGCCTGGAGGCCCAGCAGTTATCAGGAGCATAGAACAAACATCAATGTCTAGCAAACAGTCACGTGCACTGTCTGCTGAGCCGCAGCCGCCTCCCACCTGGTGCTTTCCCATTCCTGCTCATCCTTGTCCTTTTCCTCCTTTGAGTCTCCGGTATGTGGATGTTTCTGCACAATCCGCATTCCACCAGCCTTCACTGAAACAAAAACAAAGGCAGGAGTGATCAGGGAGGTGGATCTGCCTGTGGATCAGCAGGCATCTGTTGGAAGGCTGTGGTTGCTGAATGGACACAAGTTGGTCTGGAAAAGTCCAAGAACAGCAACAGGCATTACTGACAGGGCGGTAGTGTGTTCTGGAGGAGACTGGACGTGGTATAGTTCTCAATACTCTTACTCCAGATGGTCCTAGAAACCACCCAAGGCTCCCCTGTTCCTTTCTGACCACCTTTCAAGTACTTTGTAAGAAGTGCAGTACACCCAGGACGTAAGCATGCGACCAAGTGGCTGCTCAGTTAGGGTTGACACATTTTCTGGACATAACAAGGGCCACCTGAACCCTGCCCAGTGATCTTACTTCTTCAAATATCAATGATGGTTTGGAGAGGGCGACACAGTCATGGGTGATACAGGACAGCCACCATGCCAGTGTCAGACAGAGCCCAGTTAGGAGCAGCACAGATGTTCAGAACAAACCTTCCCAAACTGTACAATGATCTCAACTATTGGGAGATGTTATTTTCTTTTCAAAAACAGCTTTACCAAGATACATGTACAATAGAAGTCACCCATTTAGACTAACACAGCACCTTTGAGCTGTTTGACCAATACTATAATTGCTTTTCATCATCTCAAGCAGAAATCTCACACCCATGAACAGTGCCATCCCTGTCCACCCCTCCCCTGGCTCCTGGCAACTATCATTCAGACCCGCCTACCCTGGCCATTTGGGGTAGAGAAGGAATCATAAAATATATGGTGTTTGGTCACTGGTTCTTTTCGATGTTTTCAAGGTTCACCTGTGTTACCCCAAGTATCAGGGCTTTGTTCCTTCTCTGTGCCAAATATCCTCCTGTGCATGGATGTACATTCTACTTATCCATTCACCAGCTGACAGGCACTTGGGTTATTCCCACTATTATGAAGCTCTGAATAACATTTGTATAATTTTTTTATGTCCATGTTTTCATTTGGGGGGATCTGCATGTTGTGTAATGCCCATGGGGGTCAAACGGAGTCCCCTGGAACTGGAGCTATGGGTGGCTGTTAGCTGCCATGTGAGTGCTGGGAATCAAACCCAGGTCTTCTGTTAAGAGCAGTCAGTGCTCTTAACTGCTGAGCCATCTCTCCAGCCCAGTGATCTTTAATAATTTTATTTTTCTCTGCAGAGCTCAGCTTCTGTCTCCATTTTACCAGGTCTTTACTAATTGGGGTCTTACTCCTTCCTATTTACATATTTGTTTCAGATACACTTGCCTTACAGTTGTATGCCAGCTTTTGTTATCTGAGGTCTTTGCAAGTCAGTCTGTCTGCTGACCCTTGTTCCTCGGCTGGGTGACTGTGGAGTATGTATTGGCTTCCTTGGGCTTATTAGTGAGGATTTCATGGGGCCCTCGTGTAGACTGCAGCTCTGTGGAGGAGGCTGCACCTGTCTCTGTTCAGGTGTCTGGAAATCCTGGAGTCTCTCAGCATAGGGTCTCTACACCACATGGTATGGTTTGAATATAACATGTGCCAACAAGCTGTGTTTGGAGCACTTGGCCTCCAGCTTGTGGCTCTGCTTAGCGAGGCTGTGGACCTTTGGGACATGGTGCCTAGCTGGTGGACATGAGCTGGTAGGGGCCAGCTTTTGAAGGTTACACCAAAACCCTGGTTCTTGTTCTCAGTGCTGTTTCTAGATCTGCTAAGACGTGGGAAGCTCCCACCACACACTCTGGCCACTGTGAACTGTGCCACACCTTCCTGGCAGTGATGGATGGAAACTGTGAGTCCTTTAAGTTGCCTGCCTCAGTCAGGTATTTCATCAAGCTGGGGTCTGGGATCCTACAAGGCCTCACTAAGGGCCAAGTCTCATGCCTGAATTCTGGATTCTTCTTTGTCCTTGGTATGTAGGGATTTGCCTCTCTTTGAGTTAAGGCTGAAATCAACAACAACAATAAAAAACTCACAAAAAGGCCACCATTTGTAGACAACCATCTAATTGAAAATCCCCAGTCCCATTTGAAATGGAGACCAAAATTAAAATTCTGTAGTATGCTGAAATAGTTTTCTACTCTTTGAAATGTGGGATCTGAGAATTATAGATGTTTTTGATAAACAGAAGAGCCTAGATCCATAAATCATTTTGAGAATACATTTCCCTCCTCCCTCCTATGCCCATTAGGAACTGATGGAAGATGTTATGTCCTGCACAAATACATTATGTTGAAGTCCTAGTATCTATAACCTTAGATTGTGATTGTATTTGGAGATAGGGTCTTTAAAGAGGTAATTAAGTTAAAATGGGGGGAGGTCCAATGGAACTGAACTGGTGTCCCTGTAAGAAGAGGAAGACATTAGGTGCAAGGAGAAAGGCATGCGACACCACACTGAGGAGGCCATCTGCAAGATGGGAAGGAAGGGAGGGAGAGAAGGGGGTGGGGGGGGTGGGGGGAGACAGACCTCAGGAGAAATCAGACCTGCCAACACCATGACCTTGGACTTCCAGCCTCTAGAACCATGAGAAAGAAACATCTGTTGGTGGAGCTGCCGATTGTGTGGCTCTGTTCCAGTGGCCCCAGAAACCCAATACAGATGCTCATTTAAAAATTATCTCTGGTTAAGGTCACCAGCTGCTCTTGCAGAGGACCCAGATTCAGTACACAGCACCCACATGGCAGATAACAACTGTCTGTAACTCCAGACCCAGGGGATCTGATGCCATCTTCTGGCTGGCCTCTGTGTGCATTGCACACATGGTGTGCTTACACAGACACAGGAAAAACACTCATACACATAAAATAAATAAAATATTGCTGAATCATCTCAACTTGACAGACATGAAACTTTTATGCTATAACTCACATATGTGTTCTGCAAACTGACTAAAAGTAAAATGGGCTGTGCAACGAACTGGTAATGAATGTCTAGGTGACAGTCAAGTGATCAAGTCTTTGGAAACAGCCTGTCCACTCCTCTGTTGAAATACGCAGCACCAGGCTCGGTCACCCAGCATCAGCACTGGTATTTAATTCAAGTTTCTAAAAAACAATTAAGTTCATCAGTCTCTCTCTGTTTGGTGATTAATGCAGCAGTAAAAAGTGGCAATAATAATAATAATAACTCAAGGTGGAGACGGACTCATTTTAGCCTGTAACATTGCCAGAAAATATGATGGTATATATTGTGACTGTTCTAGCAGAGATCTAGAACACTATGATTCTCAGAATTCTTGGTAGAATTATTTGCAAATCTAGGTATTTTTATGAGATGTAAGAAAGAACTAGAACTTTTGCTGTGGTGAGAGCTTCAAATGTAAAGAATGACAAGCCTCCTTTTAGCAAGACTGCAACAGAGGTTAAGGCATGATGGGTCCTAGGCTTTTGGGTTCAAATCCCAGCTCTGCCCACACCTGTGCATGTGCATGTGTGCATGTGTACCTGAGCAAGTATCAACACTGGGCCTCAGGGTCTTCCATCTGCGAAAAGCGACATTCCTCCCTCCCAGAGGCTCCTGAGGACTGCAACATCTCCAGGAAAGTCGGCACCCAGGTGTGCTCAACTGTCTGCCAGTCCCCTACATAGGAACTGCCACTACACTGAGAAGTCAGTGCTCAGAGAGGCCCCGTGTGCTCAAATCGGCCCCATGTGCTCAAATCCCTGAATATCTCCTCACTGTGGAGGTGACAGAACCCAGGGCTGTCGAAGAATGAAAGAGACAGAGCACTTGGCCCGGGTGGTGCTGCAGTAGCTGACGATCACAGGACATGCATCACTACATCATCACTAAGGAAACCTCCAGAGACCCAGATCCTGGGTCATTCTGTTCTCCTTTACTGTCACACGGTGTGCCAGGCACTGTCCTAACCATGCACGCCCACATGCTGTCCCATTTTACAGTCATGCTGTGATAGGGACTAAGGCATGCAGAACCAAGCTAGTTGCCCCCAGCGACACAGCGTCAAAGTGGCACAGTTGGACCAGACAGACCTAGATGATTGTTACCCTTCATCACTGGGAATTCTTCCAAAGGCACAGTGCAGAGGCACCTCAGTGTGACAATAGCAGCCTGTGGACAGGTGCTGGTCACTGAATGCCCTCTAGGGGGAAGAGTTTGAAAAGAAAAGCTTTCTGTTGAGCAACTTCCTGCCCACATGGAAGGGAGTAGAGAAAGCTTCCTGTCAGACTGGCAGGGAAGCAAACAGGTGGTAAATGAAAGCCTGCAATCCCTACCCCAAGCACCCCTCAGCTGCGGGTGCAGGGCTGTGAGAGGAAGTCACAGGCAGTTATTGCTAAGCTCAACAACAGGCTAGTAGGACGGTGAAGTCTGGATGGGAAGGGTCACCAGGATCACATGTTATTGAAGGAGCCCAGGAGCCTGGATACGGTGGGGGTGGGGAGTGCAGACACTGTCAATGCCAGCAATGTCTCCAAAGCCTGACTGCAGTGTTTAAGCATACTGTGCAAGGGCAGCTCCCTTTGTTCTTGTTTGAGAAAGCTATTGACATATTACTCAAAAGGAGGCTAATCCACCTGTAAGAGATGAAAGGTTCGTTCTGTAGGAAGACCAAAGAAAACAAAGCAGCAAACAAGCAGTCTGCTGTGAGCTAGGGTTAACCTCAGGTAGCACTGCAGCAGTGCCTGGTAGGTAAGGAGTGAGGACTGGATCTCCCCTGGGACTGGTGACATTAGGAGCAAGCAACGACTAGGGGCCACCAGGGCAAGGCAACGTCACTCCTATTAGAAGCATCTCCAGTGGTGGAAGGAGGGGAGAGGAGACAGGATCAGTTGGCCAGGAATGGGACACCCTGCAGTGGAGGCTCATGCAGCCGGGGTATGAGCCCTTTAAGAAGGTGGACGAGCGAAGATGAAGGGCTGAACCATGTGTGGACACTGGATGATGGCATCTGGCCAGCAAGCTGCCCGTTGTGGGGGATCCCGGTGAGTATCCCGTGCCTCAGACCACGTAAGGTCCCAACAGAGGCTTTCTGGTGTATATACACAAGTGAAGGTGGTGGGCTATGTTGTAAATTAAGCCCCTGATGCCCCTGATGCCAGCTAGCTTCATCACCAAGGAAGCTGGGGACAAAAGGCACTACTTTGCATCTAGAATCACAACCTGTTTAGGTGCTAACCACCCAGGCAACTCCTTTCACTTTCCAGGGTGGGAATAAAGTGGACAGGCTCGGCAGGACCTAGGAAGCACTGAATCTGAGCGTGGAGGTTTGCAGTCTTGTGGGGCGGGTCAGAAGCTGGTGAGAAGGTAGAATCCACTTTGTGGAGGTGCTGGGGGGAAACCTGTCACTGGAATCCTGGAGGTGGGGCTTGGTTAGGTGTTTGCTAACATCCCTTGCTATTAAGACCATTTAACTAGGTCCAGGGCAACAGAATGGTAAAAATAACTGCGGTAGGCAGCACCATGTCCCTACCTCCCTGGGTCTGGCAAATTAAGGCGGCAGATGGAATGAGACTGCTAATCAACGGAATGTAAACTATTCTTGATCAGCCATGTGGCCCACGTAATCAGAAGGGTCTTTAAAAGTGAAAAAAGGAAATGAAGAGTCAGAGTCACAGAGGGTGAAGAGCGTGTTAAGTGGTCACTGGTGGCAATGAAGATGGAGGGGGCCACAAACAAAGGCATGTGGGCCAACTCTTAACACTGGGAAAATCCAGATTGGAGACTCTCTCCAGAGCCTGCAGAGGGTGCCAGCCATGGTTACAGGCTTTAGCACAGTGGCACCTACTTTGGACTCCTTCCCTCTACACAGCTCAATAATGAGGAACTGAATTATTTTGCAGTTACTGAAAAAAGCAAAGTGGTCTGACACACACACAAAAAGCAAACTGGACTATTTTCCACTTGACTTTAAATAAATACAATCATGCATACAGTGATTTTAAGTTTACAGTGGTTTTAAACCACTAAGTTTACTGGTTTGCTATGGTTGCCATAGAAACCCACACAGCACAGCACAGCACATGTGGGCCCCACCAGCACTGTGGTGTGCTGACCCACACCCATCCTTCTGCGGCAGCACCCAACGGCATGGCAGGGTCATGGAGGAGGGGGCTAGGCTTCCACACTGCTCCTTGTCAGGGTTCAATGGAGAAACATGAACTTGGATTTCTCCAGCTCACCTACTAGACCTAACAGGACTTTTTACAAAATTGAATGTTCCCTATGTAAACAGAACTATTTCTGAAGTTTGGAACGGGAGAGCAGCCACAAACCCAAGTCAGGACACAGAGGGCATCAGTTAAAATGAAAAGGACACACAGAGAAGATGCTAGAAGGGGAAGGTAACCAAAGATGGCTAAGGAACAAAGGCAGCATCGACAGCTGCCTCAGGCCTGCTAGGGTCCATCCTGACTGCAAACTACTGACATGAATGCCAGTCCCCCACAGGACTTCTTCAGCTGGGGGGTGGAAACAGACATTTTTTGCAC
This sequence comes from Nannospalax galili, assembly GCF_000622305.1. Taxonomy (NCBI): domain Eukaryota; kingdom Metazoa; phylum Chordata; class Mammalia; order Rodentia; family Spalacidae; genus Nannospalax; species Nannospalax galili. The sequence continues at coordinate 2,559,958 of NW_008341886.1, read as the reverse complement.
TGTCAACCCACGGTCAATGGCGGGGTTTACTGGCTGAACGCCAGAGCGCTCTCTTCAAGCCTGTGACAGGACGCTTATGACAATGAAAGACAAATTCGTTTTCCGTTCCTAGCACAGAACAGTCTAGATAATCTGAAAAACTTCCTGCCAGAAGATAATTCAAGGTGCACCATCACCCCACAGCCTTTTAAATGTATCCTGAAGCTACGTCTGACTGATTGATGTAACAGAGAGTTGAACTGTTTGGATTACTGAAAATAGCATGTGGTTTATTTCCCATTTCACTTGAAATACTCACAATGATATTTTCGTTTGACTTGGTACTATGGGGAGTGTAAAATCTCGTTTTGGAAGAAAACCTTTCATACAATTAGTAACCCTGAATGCAACTGCGCATCAGACTTATGAGGCTTGACTGACGTATGGCATTGGCTCCCCTGGGAATGGGTGTGGGTGTGCATTTGCCAAAGAGAGTTTTATCTACATCACTGCCAAAATGGGAACTGGCAAAGATGAGTAATCGTGTGTCCTATAATCATGACTCCCATCTGTTTGGAAGGCCATGGCTGCTGTTAGAGGTAACAAAACAGAGCGTGCTAACCTAACTGTGATACTATAGTTTTGCAGCAGTGGGAAACAAGTAGTCTCACCCCAGCTTCTCTTCCCTGCAAATGTTTTATCGTACAGAGCACAGGTAGGGTCTGCAATCATTAAGGCTGCATTCCTTTTGGGAAGATGTGTACAGAACACGACGTGTGTTGTTTGTCATGCTTATGTAAGAACAGGTCTGTAGAGCAGCTTCCTTTTTCCTCTCCTTACAAACCACTGCGTTGGCATCTCATAGCTCAGGGCAGCACCTGGCGAGTCATGATTTCTGCCAGGCTTCTGAGGTGCTAAGAGCCAGAAGCCTTTCAAGTCAGTCCCCTGGTAAACCAGCTCAGAGAGTGTGCTGGATAGCTTTAGTGTCAACTTGACACACCTAGGTTGAGGGAGCCTCAATTAGGGAATTTCCTCTATTGGACTGGTCTGCGGACTGGCCTGCGGCCATGTCTGTGGGGCATCTTCTTGATTACTGAGAGGTGTGGGAGGGCCCAGCCCACTGTGGGTGGTGCCACCCCTGTGGGCAGGTGGGCCTGTGTTGCATAAGAAAGCAGGCTGAACATAGGCCAGGGGATGAACCAAACCAGTAAGCAGTGTCCCTCCATAGCCTGTGCTCTAGCTCCTGCCTTCAGGTTCCTGCCCTGAGTTCCTATCTTGGGCTTCCTGATGAACTGTGACCTGGGAGATGTAAGACAAAAAAACCCTTTCCTCCCGAAGTTGGGAGTGGTCAGAGTATTTTGTTACAGCAATGGAGACCCAAACCAGAACAGAGTTTAGCAACAGACACTCCAAACAGTTTTGCCAGTGTTTCACTGTCTACAGCATCCTGACAGCAGGGCACTGCTTATTTCACAGAGGTGCCGAGCGCCTGGAGCTGTGCCGGTATGCTGTAACACTCGACAGACTCCAGTCCCTTTTCCACCACTATTTTCACCATTCCACCACCCACCCGCCCTCACTGAGACCATCGCACCTTGAGTGCATGCTGGCAAGAGTCAAGACGGGGAGACTGCTGGCACGCTATGAAGGAGTGAGGGGGGGAAAGGCCCCCAGGAAACTTTCAGGAGCTATTTACTGCATGTTCTGTGCCAGGCACTGTGCCAGCTCCTGGGAGTAAAGATGTCAGCAGGACCCAAACTTGGAAGCCAGGAGAGGAGTGGGGGACAGAGGGAGGTGCCGTAAGGAAAACGGGGCACCTTGGGGACGTGTGGGGCAGAGCAATGAAGAGAAGACACGAGAGAGCGGCAGGAGTCGCAGTAAGAGTTTTATTTCCAACAGAAGGTTTAAGAGGGTTTGTTACCCAATTTAAGCCCTTAATGAAAGCATTCCCTAGTTTTCAAGGCAGTTATTTTGATTTATGAACTGTATTCCTGGTTATCTTTGATTATCCTTTACTAGTGAGTGGCCCTTTCTTCTTTTACAAATATTTACTCTGCAAATCCACCTACTCTCCGGTAATGCCAGACTAAAAAAGCACATGGTAAGCTTCCTACGGCAAAAGGGCTACATTCTGGGTCTTCTGCATACCAGGGACAAACAAATTTGAGTGACATTGCTGAGAACCACAGCCTATAAACCTTCCACCTACCCCTTGGGGCCAAGGGCATTAGGTCTCTTCTCTAACTCTGGCCAAGTCTATCAGGGAACTGGTACGGGACACTGAGCACTCCAGTTAGACTTTTGTGCTCCTGGGCTAAAGAACCTCCCTAATCTCACTTGAGATTAACCACCCCAGGGGCCAGATCTGGAAGAGGGACAGAGGGAGGCAATGGCACAAGAGTCACGGTGAAGGCAGACCCACCAAGGGACGCCATCCAGCCCAGCCTCCAGGTCCAGGTGAGGCAACCCTGATGCCCCAGTTTGGCAGTGATATGTTGATTCTTCTCTCCGTAGGCATAAAGGAGCCATTTCATTTCTAATTTAAAAGCCTAGCAGTTTACATTCAAAGAAAATTGAAATTCTCCAAGAAATTTCTCCCAAGTGCAGTCTTCTATCTCTGATCTTTAAATCTTCATATGGACAGTGTGTATGTGCAATTTAATTAACGCTGCTTTGATTTGGTGTCATTCAACAGCCACACATTAAGGAACTTGAGAGAGCCAACAGCATCAGGCCCATTGCTGCAGTGTGCCTGATCACAGGATGTCAGACCCACCAAGCCCTGTGGATCCACAGACAGGTGGAGTCACTGTTTGCTCCATTAAGAAACAAAGGTCAGACTTTTCCTTGAATCCTCCCAAGAGTTTGGTTTTGTTTGAAATGGGGCTTGAACCCGGAGCCTCACAAGTTCTACAGTTATGCTGCACTTTACCCCAAACCCAAAAGTTCCTAAAGCTCTTCCTTCACTGTTGGGACCCTTTCCTAATACCCCAAGCCTCCTAAACCCATTTTTACACCCTAGTACCAGTTAGTTTAGTTGTTGAGAGGTTCTGGTATACTGAAACATACTCCTAATTTTGGAATGCATCAAGACTTAAAGAATTCAGAGAGAGCACCTGTCCTCCAGTGGGGACAGCAGCTGGAGAGAATGGGCATCTACTGTAGGATGGCACAGCTGTTTAAAAAGGGGGTAGGGAGTGGCCACTCGCCCCCAAGAAACTGTTACTAGAAGCCCAAGTTTACAGCACTAACATGTGCAGCTAAGACCCCGGGTTTTTCTGAGACCCTCGGCCAGCCTTTGAGCCAACTCACCAGGATGCTTCCACAAGGATCAGCTGCCATTCAAAGGGGAGGAGACATGGAAAACGAACCAATGTGAACACCAGGTTAAGAACCTACAGGAACTGTGCAGAACGGGCTTCCCAAAGACAGCTCTTTCCTGGGCTTAACTTCCTGTGTTCTGGTCTACGATTTGCCTTAAAACTTTTTAAAATCACTTTTGAGAGAAAGCTGGAAGTACGGGTAAAAAAGTCACCTTGGGTGATTAATAAAAATTACTTCCACTCCCTTGGCCTATCAGTGTGCAATGCTGTCGGCCTGCAACCCATCATCCGGATACAACACTGTACTTCAATTGCTACCCCCAAGATCTGTACGAGCTAAGTGCAAAGTGCCAACTCTTTAAGAAGCTGTCCAACTGGGCTCTGCGGGTGCTCGGTGCTCCTCCCGGGGTGGCTACATGTGCCCCGCGATGGGGTGCAGGGCTTGCACCCGACCCACCTCACCTGCGTCCAGCTCACCTGCGCACCGCACTCCCTGGGGGCGCTGGGACCCCGACACTGCCCGCGCCCTCCCCCGCCCGGAGCCCGAGACCAAGCGCAACCCAGTCAGTACCGGCGGGCGGGTGTCCAGCTTTGGTCTGCAGTTTCCCTTCCGGAGGCGAAGACATGGCGCCGCCGGCTCTCCGAGGGGCGCAGCGGGGAAGACCGACAGACGGAGGACTGCGGGACTGGCGGCCGAGCGCGCGGGCGGGAGGGCGAGGGTTCCCCCGGCAGAGGCCTCGGGCAGGGGGCCGGGCGTCGACGTGGCCTGGCCACGCCCACCCCGCGCGAGCGCGCTGCCACCGCCCCACCACGCCGGCCCGCAGGGCGCAGGCGTAAAGATCCGCGCCACGTGTGGCTTGGTTGCCGCGGGCGGGGCGGTGGGCAGCGAGGACTCGGCCCGCTGCCGGGTCTGCGTGCACGCCGCGGAGGGCGCTGAGCTCGCAGGGAGGTCGGGGCCCAGCTGTCCTGCAGGGAGGGGCGGCCTACACCAGCCCCCATCGGAGGGCTCGCTGCGGGCTCGAGACCCCAGGTTGCGCGACGCGGGCCGCGGGGAGAGGGGCGGCGCCGGGAAGCCTCGGGCTGCGGGCTCTGCCCACGCGCTCTGTCCGCAGCTGACCCTTGGGCTTGTGTTGGGCCCGCACCCCGTCGCCTCTCAGCTGCATTCGCATTGGCACACCACCATCTGGCTGGGCCGCACCCCACAACATCTTGTCCAGGCCCTTCCTGACCCCCATGCTGCCAAGGGCAGCCGCCACTGTTGGACTGCCCTGCCTGATCTCTCAGCAGCTCTGGAGGCAGCTGCCTGTCCTCTTTACCTTCAGGGTGCCCCGTCGTGCCTTCCCCAGTTCTCTGGCCACCATGGTTCCCACTCAGCTTGGCTAGCTTCCCTTGCGTATATTTAAGTCTCCTAGGCCTCAGGCTTGGTCTCCTTTAGTAGACTTTACTTACGTGGTATTTGAACCCGGGTAATTCATAAAGCATAAATTTATAAGTTATTAGGCTTACAGTCCTGGAGGCATGTGGATGCTTCCTATAGACTCACATTGTTGTGTGGGAAGCATTCTTAGTAGAGGGGCATCCCAGGGTTGGGGTCTTTATGGGAAAACAAATGAAATCTGTTGCACATCCAGCCTGCCAGGCTGTTCTTGATGCCTGTCAGTCTATCAGCGCCTTCTTCGAAGCTTCCCTCGTCCATGCTGGGCATTCTGGTTCTCCTTTATTAGGACAGGTAGCTCTTCCCCTTGGGTCTCAGCATTTGTGGTTCCAACCACTGAGCACCTTTGTCTTCCAGACGTTTACATAACGGATTCCTTCCTCCCGTCTAGTCAGCTTGTAAAAACTTGATGAATGTGGTTTGAATGAGACTGTCCCCCATTGACTCCAAGTATTTGGACATTTTGTCCCCAGTTGGTGGTGCTGTTTGGGGAGGTTTTAGGAGGTGTGGCCATGATGGAGGAAGCAGGTCTCTGGGGGTGGGCTTTCAGAGTTCTCAAGCCTAGCCAGGTTTCAAGTTGCTTTCTGCTCACTGTGCCTGCTTGAAACGTGATTGCTTCGCTCTCTGCTCAGCTGCGCCGCTCCCCCCCACCCATTATGGACTCTTACCCCTGGAACCGCAGGTTCAAAGAAACTTCCTTCTATAAGCTGACTTGGTCCGTGTTGCATCACAGCAACAGAAAAGTAAGGAATGCAGCCATCCAGCTTGTAGAAACAGCCAAGGCACCCGGCCCCAGCACGTTTGCTATCTTCATAGCATTTCAGCCTCACCTGATGGTCCTCGGTTCTCTGTCTGCTCCTGTACTGTCATTCGCCACAGACTAGAATGTCAGGTCCATGAAAGGAGAGGCCAGGGCTACATTGCCCACTGTTATATTCCCAGCCCCTAAAACACAGGCAGACACAGAAATATTCTACTGACATTTTCAACTCACACACTTGAAACACAAGCATCTGATCTCTTACAGTGTTGCCTCAATGGAGACTAACAAATATGAACCAAAGAGATTGACAAATGTGCATAGGATAGATGCAAATCCATTTACTCTCGTTTGTGAGCGAGTGTTTGTGTATGTGGGATGTGTTCAGCCATCCAGTCATAGATGCAGGATAAATGCCAGGCACCACTCTTTGGAAGCTTTCTAAGCAGGTGTGTATGCGGAATAGATATTAGAATTGTTGAATGAATGATGTTATCTGGATCTCATAACTCTAGGAATGAGGCAGAATTTTAGCAAGAAAAATTCTCTGTTTCTCTGTCTTTGTCTCTGTCTCTGTCTCTCTCTCTCTCTCTCTCTCTCTCTCTCTCTCTCTCTCCAGATGAAAAGCATCACTAGGCCCATGTGGAACACAACACTTGTATGTGAGCAGGGCCCAGATTCTGGGTTTCTCAGCCCAGCCCCAGTTCCTCCTGCTGTTGGCTGACTTCTGAGTCAAATCTTGGGGTTCATTTTCCCTTCTCTCTAAGACTGTTTTCTAATCCAAAACCGGGGAAGAGAATTTGAAGAGGGAACAGAAGATCAGATTCTCCTTTCTGTGGATTTTCGTAAGATGAGCAACATCTCTGAGCCTTGCTGAGCCTCGTTTTCCCGATTTGTAAGTCAGACCTAATACCTCTTAGTTAGATCCCATTACTACAACAAATACCTGAGATAACCCAACTTAGAAAGAGCAGACCTGGATGTGAAGCTCAGTAGATAGACCACACTTGCCTAGCATGAGAGACCTCCTGGGTTACAGGTTGGAGGTTCTGATCCTTTATTTGTGGGCCTATTACTTTGGGGCGTGGGACAAGGCAGCACAGTAGAGCAAATCTGCTCACCTCTTGACTGAGAAGCAAAAGACAGGAGGGAAAGTCTAAATCCCACTCTCCCTTTCAGTCTCCTGCCCTCAACCACCTTCAAGCCTTTCTCTAAGCTCTGCCTTTTAAAGGTCCCACCACTTCCCAATATCAACAAGCGGGTGCCAGACTTTTACCACATGTGCCTGTGGGAAACATTCCAAATACACAAACCATAGCAGCTCTCTTTGGGGTGGGGTGGGAGGTTTCAGGGTTCAATTCTGCTACAGCTGCCTATCCTCTCAATTACTGCCCACAGCATCCTGAGACCTAGGGGGCTCTCTGATGGAGAAGATGAGGCTGTGAAGGGCCACGAAGGACTGGGGACTAGGTGGGGAGGTCTAAGTGGACCCTTCTCTTTCTGTCATTTTGATAGCATGTTTGAAAGTGCTTGCAAAGCATTGTATGCTAGAGATTGCATGGCTGTTTCTGCAATGGGACTTTTTTTTTAATATTGCTGAATTACCCCATAGTGTAGTGAAATAACTCTGTATCAATCAGTTTAGTGAACATTGCTTTCTTGTTCCAGGCTAGCCTCTATTTTCTGTCTTCCTGTGCTGCTGTCTGGTAAATGAGAATTTTTATATTCTTATTCACTGCACAGACTATTCCTATCCACACTTTTACATTGTTGATTTTCCTCATAAAGGGATAGTAGCTGTTACTCTTGACTTAGCTTTGTAACATCAAGGGTAATTATTATGTTAGAGTGGTTATAAATAAGATTAATAAGTATAATTGATTTGACATACACACATACACTATGTGAAAAAATACAGGTTGAAAAAGCGAGAGAGAGAGAGAGAGAGAGAGAGAGAGAGAGAGAGAGAGAGAATCACATATAGCACACACACAAATAGAAAGGGGGAGGGTAAGGAATCCTTGACGGCTTTCATTGGGTTTCAATTTGTCCTCAGTCACAAGGTAATTGAGAAACCATTTGGGAATTTTTCAAAAGTAATTCAATAGCTAATAATATGGAGTCAATTTCAACCACATATGAAGTTATAGCTTAGTAAAAGATATTTGAAGAGAAAAATGATGGACCTGAACCTTGGCAAAACATTCCTCTTATCTTTATTTGGAAGTTAGAAAATAGAAACTGCAAAGAAGATGCGGGTAACACCACCATGAATACAGATTTCTGACAGAACTTCCGTGCTTTCTAGATTGTTAATAGAAAATGTGTTTTAGTGGAGCGATGGGGGAAGGTAGAGATAGATGGTATTTTCAGCTCTTCCTCTGAGCTGTGATATGACCTTGTGAAAGCTCCTTATGCATTCTGTGATTATGATTCTGTATTGGAGGCAATATTACTTATCTTATTTAGGGATTCAAATAGTTATTCAATATTATAGTGTAGCATTTATCTCCTTGTATAAAATTTCTTACAAGGGTATATGAATTGCTATATGTATAAAAATAAACATAACAAAGATATTGAGAATAAAGAGGCTTTCAGCAAGACAAAATAATCTCAGGGGAGCCTGGAATTTAAAATTGAATAATAAAACCTTTTTTTACTTTGTTTTATAAGAATCTATTCAGGAGACAGTGGCACAAGCACATTGTTTTGTCTCTTTGCCCTTAAAAATATATATAAAATCTTTTCATAAAGTTCTCAAGTGGGAGTCCATCATAGTCAGAGGGCATAGATGAGTGATAAGTGAGTCATGGGAGGATGTTCAGGACTTTTCAAGCCTACCAGGCTCTGCTAGGCCTTTTCCTGCAGGGCAGTCTGGGAAGGACAGAATACTAGGCAGAAGTCCAGAGATCCAACATTAACCATGCATCAATTTAAGACCTCCAGAAAATTCCATCCTCCCTGAGACTCAGTGCCTCCATGATGTAACCTAGGTTACAGTGATGTAACCTAGAATGACTATGAGAGGAATGTGGATCAATAATACAGCAGCTGGGGAATGCTGTGTAAACCTCAAAGAATCAAACACAAGTCCATCCAAAGCATACTGTTTAGAGATTTTAGAGAAACAAGCAAAATACACTTGCCCTGCCTTCACCCAGAATAGTGTATGAATGTGCATGTGGGTGTGCAAGCGGCATGGATATCTATTGGCAGCAACAACTATATGAGGATTGTGTTGCAAACAACAGATAGGATTAAATTGATAACATCTGCTTGTGTTCATGCTAGTCTAAGTCAGCAGGAGTCAGCACAGGCAAAATTCTTCTTTGATAAAATAAAGGTCTGACTTTTCCTTTCCCATTTCATGCTGGATGCACAGTTTCAATAAAAGAAAGAGCGAGCCCTTGTTTGGGAGCGCAGTTCAAGAGACTGCTGATGGGACGAGGTTCTCAGAACAGCTTGGGTAACCACTTGACTGAAATGGATGCTAAGGGTCAGGCTGTCTTTATTCAAGCACCACTGTAATGTAGCTTTGCATAGTAACTGCCACAGAAGTGTGTTCATACAGAGGAGGAGAAGAGGAGAGACACAGAAGGTGGAAGACAGAGGACCATATCCTCAACATACCTGATTTAAGGACACAATGGGCACCCACAGGATGTATAGAAGCCCTGCCCTATGTCTGGGTGCAGAGAAGGCAGGTGTTTCCTCATCTTTGTGTTTTTGTTCAGTCTCTTGCCATATCCATCATATAGCCATTGGAAAGTTCCACTGTCCCCTTGAGAGAGAGACTAGGAAACAGCAAATAATGTTTAATATATCATAAACATGGTTCTGATCTCCTAGTCCTGGATGGGTCTAGCCTTGTCCCTCCTACTAGATTTCTCTAGGACACAGTTTGTGAACTCTGCTGTGAATCATTCCTTAAACATTTTGTAACTGAAGGTGCAGAAGAAAAATGAATCTAGGGGCTTCAGCAATGATTCAGCGGTTAAAGCACTTGCCACCCAAGTGTGATGACTAGAGTTCACATCCCCAGAAACCTATGTAAATGCTTGATAGGCATGCCAGCCTGCCTGTAATTCCAGCTCTGAAAAGTGGGAGATGGGATCCCCAGAGCAAGCTGCAAAGCTAGATTAACCACATGGGTGGGCTCTGGGTTTAAGTGAGAGATCCTGCCTCAATGAACAAGGTGGAAGAGCAACAGTGGACCAGCCCAACATCAACCTCGGACTCCACATGCACACACAATGAGCATGTACACCCCCACACATGCAAAAACATAGACACACAATGTACACACACACACACACACACACACACACACACACCTATACACACACATACTCGCACACAGATTCATAAATCAGCCATCACAATTGGCCATCATAATTGAGGCTCTGGGGGCATTAGCACCACATTAGGCCAGTAACAGGAAAACTCTTAGGGGTTCTCCTCCTCGGAACAGACTCACAGGTGCTGGATAGCCCCTTAGATGGGAGGGATGCATAGACTGTTGCAGTCTGCACTGTCCCACTGTACACAGTTTCTGGGGCCACATGGCCCTTGTGTCCTCCCCTGTGCCTTGGTAAAAGTGGGTTGCCCTCTCAGAGCTCTGAAGCAATGATGCACCACTTTCCCAAAGGGCTATTTTCACAGGCTTCCATGAGAACAATAGCTAAACAGCTCAGCCTGGAGGCTGTTGGCCACTCATTTCCGCCAAGCCCTGGGTTGTGCCTTCTCTCAATAGGCCACAGGATGTTTGGACTGCTTCCAAGGAAGAACGTTTTCTGATTACATTTTGAAAGAAAACCACAGAAACAATACTCTTTGGAAAACTTAAACAACAAAGTACTACCCCAAGAGAGATGCAAGTCAGTACTTGTTAATGGCCCTGCCAACCTGTGGTGCTGACCCCTTACAGTGCTCTGCTGTGTGCCCCTCCAGAGGGCCAGAGGAAAAAAATGCACAGATACTTCCTTGCTAGCTCCTTATGTAGACCGTCCCTCAATTCACGGTGGATGGTGTTCTCATTATTGAACAGCTTCTGCAGGTTTTGGGGAGGAAACCCCTTGGGACATTGTCCTTACTCTGGGGGAGGGGTTCACACAGACTTGTCACTGGGGAAGCTGACCTTTATCGATCACTGACAGACAGGGTTTTAAGATACAGCAATTTTATGAGGTGTAAGTTAATTTCTTGGTGAGGTCAGCTCTTCATTAGTAATCAGTGAACACAGGCTGAATTATTTTTTTAATTTGGATATGGTGTGAGTGTCCCCAAGACATGCACAGAAATTTTTTTCCACTGAGAGGCTTGAAACTTAATGTGACTGTGTGTTTAGAAGTGGAACTTTCAGAGGGGATTGAACTCATTAGGGTGGAGCAACAGAGACAAGAAGGAACGTCAGGTGGCTCCTGTCTCTCACTTTGTGATGCATGTGCTACCTGGAGATTCTACCAGCAAGAAGGTCTTGTACATCTAGGACTGTGAGTCAAAACATACCTTTTTTTTTTTTTATAAAGTAATCTGCCTCAGGTATTTCAAGATGGTAACAAAAATGGACATATAATATTAGTTTAAGTTCTATAACAGTTGCTAAAGCCTATATTAAGAAGCGTATCCCTGGGTATGGTTCTGGAAGATTCTTCTGTTGACTTATCCCACCTCTTCCTTATTCTCTACCTTCTGAGGTTAGAGGTGGTAAACCAATTTAACAAATTTAAAGCCTATTTTTCCTGTTGGGATTTTTTTTGGTTTCTTTTAAAACCACTTTTCTTCTCAGAGGGTGATTTCCCATCATTGATTAATTTCTCTGCTCCCACTGGAGGGTCTGTGCGACTCTGCAGGCCAGAGAAGGCTGTAAATAATGACTTCTGTTGGATCCTGGTCCTCAGTGTCTGCAGAAAAGCCTGTTCTGTGCTTATTCAATTTTAGAAAAGGTCCAAGCTTAGGAAATACAATTTCTGTTAATCCAGACATGAACAAACCCCAACCCATCCTCTTGGGGTAGAGGGACTCTCTGGGGTTCCATCCTGGGAATTTCCCCTGACACAAAGTAATAAACAGCTTTGGCCACAGAAAAGATATAATTTTGGTAGCTCACTGGTTACCTTGACATAACTTTCTCTTCTTTTTTTTTTAATATTTTATTATTTTTTATTTTATGTGTACGGATTCCCCTGGAACTGGAGTTAAAGACAGTTTGTAGCTGCCATGTGGGTGCTGGTAATTGAACCCAGGTCCTCTGCAAGAGCAGTAAGTGCTCTTAACTGCTGAGCCATCGCTCCAGCCCCGACTCTCTCTTCTTTAACCAAGACCAATGGGACATTTGGTTAAAGCAAAGCTACCTGTGATCATTCCAAGGGAGGCTGTAGAGCCTATAGCTTAACAAGATGTGACTCAGCAAAAACATCACAGAATAACATACAGAGCAGGGCTGAGACACAGCCTGTCTTCTGTGCCCCTGTCACTTAAGGACACTGTCCCAGTTTGCTTTCGTTGCTGTGATAAACACCATGACCAAAAGCAATTTGGGAAGTAAAGGTTTTTCTTGGCTAACAGGTCACAGTCTATCATCTAGGGAAGGCAGGGCAGGAACTCAAGGTAGGAACCTCCTTGGGGACCAAAGGAGAGCACAAAGGACTGGTGCTTACCAGCTTGCCCCCAACTCATGTTCAGGCACCTTCTTTATATAGCCTAAGCTCATCTGCCAAGGGATGGTACCACCCACTGTGGGCTCCACCCCTACACAATTAGCAATCAAGAAAATTCCCTGCAGACATGCCCATAGGTCAGTTTGATGGAAGCAATTCTTCAATTAAGGGTCCCTCTTCCCAGGTGTGTCAAGTTGACAACTGACGCTAACCATGACAGATGCTGTTGTTCTTCTCCCTATGCCTTTTATAGAGAAAGCAACTCTGAGAACTTACAGGAATGTTTGCAGAACACAGTAGGAGCTCCTCAAGTTAAGGAAAGAACCCTTCATCCTTCAACCTCAGGAAAGACCAGGGAAGCTCAGGAAGTACCAAGCGTGTCCCCTCTCTAGGACACAGCCAGTGGATGAACCAATGTGACAACTTACCTGGGCCTTCTTACCAGGATATTGGTCAAACATGTTCCTAAAGGTTTTAGTGACGATAGTGTTTAGGTGACATGGATATTTAACCTGGTGAATCTTAAGTAAAGCTGATGAACTCCATGGTGCAGGGAAGCATTAGAAGGCCTTGATGAAGACAAGACCCACCATAATCCCACAAACCAACTCCTTAAAGCCTTCTCTGTTGGTCTCTGTTGTGATATGAGTGTGAAATGTCTCCCATAGGCTCCTGTGTTTGAATACTTTGTTCTCAGTTGCTGGTACTCTTCTGGAAGGTTATGGAATCTCTAGGAGGTAGAGACTTGCTGGAGGGAGTCAGGGGCTCTGGCCCTGAGGTTTTATTGTCCTGCCCCATTTCCTGAATTATTCATCTCATCTAACAACTATCTTCACCAAAACTTTTAGGAACATGTTTGACCAAAAATCCAGGTATCATGGAGCAGCCAAGATGTCACCTAAGATGAAGTGTAACATGGCTGGTCCACAGGCAGAGTCCTAGAGAGGGGACAACCTTGTTAGCATGTCCAGAGTGTCCCTGGTCTTTCCTGAGGCTGCAGGTTGCAGGGTCCTTTTCTTCACTTCGGGAACTCCTGTTGTGACCGTAAGCATTCATACGATTCTGTTTCCTGACTGTGGACACAATGTGGCCATCCACCTCACACTGCTCTTACTGTCCCTTCTCCACCACTGAGACTATGGGCCTTCCTCATGGTGCTTCATGTCGGGCACTTATTTGGTCACAGTGTCGTCTGGATTTGTCTGTGTTTCTCTTTACCTACACACCTGAGAGAGAGAGAGAGAGAGAGAGAGAGAGAGAGAGAGAGAGAGAGAGAGAGAGAGAGAGAGAGAGAGAGAGAGAGAGAGAGAGAGAGAGAGAGAAAGAGAGAGAGAGAGAGAGAGGAGGAAAAGAGGGAAGGAGGGAGGGAGGGAGGGAGAATGCACATGCATACCCACAGCCCTGTTGATCCTGTTTCTCTAGAGAACCATAACTCATTCCTCTATCCTCAATCACCATTCTAATTCAGAGAGTGTGCAGCATCACAAGGCCTTAGCCTGCTGGAGGGCAGGTGCTGTGCTATAAGTGACCAAAGTGAGAAGCAGGAGCCCCATTAGCTGACTAATCAGGTCTCAGGTCACATTGAACTTGCCTATGCTCTGGGAGTCTGTCCTACAGTACTCATCTACACTTTCTGGTTTTCCTGTAATTTGTTGTCAAGAGATAAGGACACCTCTGTCCTCCAATGCTGTTTTTTTGCTCATTAGGAACACAACCTCTGAACTTCCTACTTTGTGTAACTACAAGTTAGACAACAAACAAGAGAATTACATCAGATCCTAAACCTGCCTCTTTTAGGGAACAGTCTTGGTTTGCAGTGGGTTCATATTGTTAATGGAAAACTAGTTCATGACCATAAGTCATCTGGATCATCACTAGATGAAGTATCTTTTTTATTTTGTTTTGAGACAGGGTTTTACTATGTATCCCTGGTTGGCCTGGAAACCACTATGTAGACCAGGCTGGCCTCAAACTCATAGAGCCACCTACCTCTGCCTCCTGATTGCTGGTATTGAAGGAATGTGCCACAATGCTTGGCTAGACTATGTACATCTTTATGTAAATCCTCTTGCTAGTCAGAAGATTCTATGATCTCTTTGAACTTGTGAACCACACAAATGAAAAGAAATCCAAATGGGTTATTAAAGTACCAGTAAGTAGAAAATTCTCCCTGGTCAAAAATGGGTGGAGACTTGGCAGTCCAGTTGGGCCAGGCAAATAACTTCACCATGGGACTCCTCCTAGAAGGCTTACTCATCTTAAACCACACTAAAGAGGTAAGTTCTTCAATGAGGTTATGTACTTTTTCCCGTCTAAAATCCCTACCCTTAGTGCGGTAGCTTACCAGACCACAAACATGTAGCTTTATAAGTCTGCCTGCTTTTTTGAATTCTTCAGAAATGACTATCTCTCCTTTCTATCTCTTTTTTAAAAATTATTTTCATTTTATGTGTATGGGTGTATTGCCTGCATGTATGTAAGTGCACCCATGTCGTACAATGCCCATGGAGGTCAGAGAGGGTGTTGGATCCTCTGTAACTAGAGGTACAGAAGGTTGTTAGCCGGCACGTAGGCGTTGGAAATCAAACCCAGGTCTTCAAGAGCAGCAATTGCTCTTAACCACTGAATCATCTCTCTGGCCCTTTCTATCTCTTTTTAAAGCATGCTTTCTTTAACATACTGGGCTTCCCCAACATCTTAGGTTTCTTTACTCTTTCTCTAAAGCTCCCCTCCCCACCATGCGGGCTTCTAGCCTGTCTACCACATGCCTGACCTCCATGGCAGCTTGAGACAAGGCTTTTCCCTTCCTTCTTCCATCCTCCTCCCCCGAGCAGATGCTGAGATTGACAGCTGGCTTGCCGAGCTTTTTCTTTTAAAAGCTAATAAAATTGTCCTTAAGCTTCCAATTGAGTCCATTCTTGAATTATTTTATTAATGAGACTAAGAACCCCAAGAGAGGACCTCTATTTCCCTGCATCACAAACATGGTAGGAACATGTCACAAAGAATGGCCCTCTCAGTGCGCAACTACATAGCACAGGATTGCTGCTGACTGGCCAGTGTTGCATGGCTTCTGGGACCTGCTCTTCTTGGATCACTGAAATGTCGTATTAGTTACTGGCAATTCTCCATGTTCTCCCTCACCCCGCCCCCCCACTTAAGTGGAATCATGCAGTATATGTCCTTCCATGACTGTCTTATTTCACCTGGAACAATGTCCCCGAGGCTCTTCTAAGTGGTCTATGTGTAACCAGAGCCCCAACTGGTTCCAACAAGTCAGATCCAGACTCTGTCTCCCAAAAGAGCACACAAAAGCAATGATGAAAATGCAGGAAAGGGTTTCAATAAAAATGAACATTTTGGGGAAGGTAGAAAGCATGTGTTAGGTTCCGTGACTCGATGGGTCCCCTCCAGATAACAAACACACGGGATTGGAGATGTAAAAAAATCAAGCAGAGTCTTTACTTTCCAGCCGGCTGGGGTCGACCGGTTTCCCAAGACATGCAAGTCTGGTCAGAACGATCGACCCCCATTCAGTGTCAGATACAGATTATATAGGCCCACATAGTCATTACACAAAAAGCATTCCTCAGCAGACACTTTGATCAAACATCTTCTAAAAGCTATAGTTTCGGTTAAACATCTTTTCCAGGAAGGCTAGATCTGGTGTAAGCCTGGTGCAACTTCCTTCTCTTTGTTCCTTATCGGTTATCTGGTATGTGCAAACAGGCCTACAGGACACATTGTAAAGCAACTGAGTCTGGGGTCCAGGGTCCAGGAAGGAGGTTACAGTACTTCAATTCTTAGCATTTCAACTAGGTTAATCATCCATGTGTGGTAGATACAAATCAGGCAGAACAGGCAAGCTTAGCAAGTAAATCTAAATCAACATTTTAAACAGAGTTTTCTATCAAAATGCAGAGTTCTTACAGCATTCATCAAGGTATTTCAATTTTTTTTTCTTTTTCTTTTT
>NW_008341886.1:2523606-2538527 GCF_000622305.1 Nannospalax galili | reverse complement strand
ACATCCACACCACATTTCACTACTTTCATTCGGACCGGTCCTCCTCTCACTCTGGCGCGCGCCGCATTCATCACTCTTACTCTCACCTTCCAGATTCCCAAGGCTCCTGGTAATTCTCCCGAAGGGCGTCCACTCGGACTGCCGTAGGGTTAGGAGCTCGACCTTTTCCACTTCTGGCGCCAGCTTCCTGTCGTTAAGCTTCCTTCCCAGAGTCGGATCTCTCCAACCCCTAGGGCCAGGACTCGAACCTGGACTTCCCTGCTCAGGACTCGAACCTGAGACTTGTTACGAGGGCCTTCCTCGTATGAAACTCTGCCTCCACCCGTCTTTTGTTTTCCAGGGGTCCCCCCCGAATCCCGGACGAGCCCCCAAAATGTTAGGGTCCGTGACTCGATGGGTCCCCTCCAGATAACAAATACACGGGATTGGAGATGTAAAAATCAAGCAGAGTCTTTACTTTCCAGCTAGCTGGGGTCGACCGGCTTCCTGAGACATGCAAGTCTGGTCAGAACGATCGACCCCCATTCAGTTTCAGATACAGTTTATATAGGCCCACATAGTCATTACACAAAAAGCATTCCTCAGCATACACTTTGTTCAAACATCTTCTAAAAGCTATAGTTTTGGTTAAACATCTTTTCCAGGAAGGGTAGATCTGGTGTAAGCCTGGTGCAACTTCCTTCTCTTTGTTCTTTATCGGTTATCTGGTATGTGCAAACAGGCCTACAGGACACATTGTAAATCAACTGAGTCTGGGGTCCAGGGTCCAGGAAGGAGGTTTACAGCACTTCAATTCTTAGCATTTCAACTAGGTTAATCATCCATGTGTGGTAGATACAAATCAGGCAGAACAGGCAAGCTTAGCAAGTAAATCTAAATCAACATTTTAAACAGAGTTTTCTATCAAAATGCAGAGTTCTTACAGCATTCATCAAGGTATTTCATTTTTTTCCCAACACATGCACTTCAGCCCATCTTTGGGGTTTAGGTTTAAATAGGTGGAGAATTGGGCGGAAGCAAGAGCTACGCATGGTTCAGCAGTTTTTGTCACAGTGTGGCCTGGCTGACCATGTACTCAGTTCTAGTTCTGCAAAGACATTCTTACTGCTCAAGGGGTTGAGCTGGTTCCCATGAGAGGACTGTTCCTGTTCAGAGATGGCCTCATAATGGGGTGATCTCTTTGTGAGGCTCTGCTGTTCCTAGAATTCAAAGCAGAATGCGTGCTTAAGATGATGACTAGAGACTTTCAGGAGTGTTTGGGGGGATATGGAAGAGGACACTGAATGCTTACAGTAAGATGTCTCAGTTCCTCTCGTCTTTGTGCCTTCAGTCTGGGAGGGGGTGAGGTAGTTAGGCCTCACTAGTTTTTAGAAATACAATCTTTGAGTGATTAACATGCCAACAGGCCAGTTAAGCAAGAGTCCTACTCATAAGTTTTAAGATAAAGGAGACAGGTGCAAAACAAAGATTTTCCTGGTTTTTACCCTGCTATCAGTTACCTCTGGACACAAATAAGGAGTCAGTGCTTTTTAGCAACAGCAGTTTCTAGATGCCTGCTAAACCTAGGGCAGGGTTTCCTACTTTTCAAAGCTGGTATTCCGTGTATTCACATTCACCTTTTAAACCCCTTTATCTGCTAATGAGCTCTTGAATTGCTTCCCCTTTAAAAGGTTCATTAACCAGTGGAAGTTTTGTGCCCACTCCTTCCTTTCTCCCACTGGCCAGCATTTACCAGGCTGATCTTTCAGATACTGAGTCTGACCTGTCCCATCTGATTCAACATCCACTTCAGGCTCTCTCTGTCAGTGTCACAGACTCTCATGCTCCATGGTGATTGTTTCAAATTCTTCAAGTTTTTATGTAGGTGCCTGGAGGGCTGAGTGGTCCTCCAACTGTTGGCACTTCAGTAGGTAAGTGGCTTTCAGGATTATAGTAGTAGTCTTGGAAGAGATCAGGATCAGTTGAGGTCCATTAAGGCTGTCCATGCAAAAGTACAACTCTCACCTCAAAAGGGATAAGAGATAGTTTATTCTGGATTCAAGTATGAGTGACCATGGCCCGGGAACACAGACACAGGTTGCCTCCAAATTCTATGTTTCAATGTGAAAGGTTTTGTAATAATAGAAAAAAGAAAGTCATAAATCAAGGCATTTTTCAAATACATTGGTAAAGTAGGGTGTTACATCAAAAGAAATCTCAGCTATAGGCCTCAGATGCTCTCTGATGAAGGTTTTTTGGTTGGTGGAAGCTAGGGTTTTATTAAGTTAATATATTTCAAAAAGTTTTTAATCTGTTAGTCACAAGATGTTAAGTCAGACACAGAAGTGGGTAAGGAATGACTATTTATGAGGACAAAGATGGCCCAAGATAAATGGTAGTTAGGTGCTGGACCTGCATTCCAAACTCTCCACAATCACTGAAGTTCTCTAATCAGGAGGTTCAGTTTGAAGGTATTTTTGTTTGCCTGTTTGCTTGTGTACTGGGAACTTTCCTTCATGCAGCACAGCTATTTACTCCTGGCCAAAAGAATGGGCTCTGCCTCTCCCCCTGGGTGGAGGCCTGACATACCATTGTCTCTTCCCTGAAGAGTTAACCCTGCTGGGCCTGTCAATCACCCAGTCAAGACATCACCCCTCAGGAAGGCTGATTCACCTACAGCCAAGTTAAAAAGATGGGAGGAATAATGATCTCCTTAATGAGACAGTGAAACTTGCCTTGTCAAAAGGAAAGTTGGTGCGGTTGCCTGCAGGGCCTGTGCCGTGCCGCTTGGCTAAGTGTGCCTGTTCTTCTGAATGACTCAGAAAAACATATCTTTCCATTTTCTTTTTTTATTTTATTTATTTATTTTTATTTTATGTACAAGTGTACTGCCTGCATGTGTGTAAGGCAACTATGTCATGCAATGCCTGCAGAGGCCAGAAGAGGGTGTTGGAGCCCCTGGAACTGGAGTTACAGGTAGTTGTTAGGAACTGAACCTGGGTCCTCTGCAAAAGCAGCCAGCAGCCAGTGTTCTTAATCTCTGAGCCATCTCTCCAGCCCTTCCACTTTCTTTCTGTTATCTCTTTTCCTTTCATTCAAAACTGGCCAGAGCCTACAATTCTTTCCCTGACCCCAAGTGTCTCCCCATTGCCCTGTGGCTGCTTGTCTTCCCTGTGTGTGGCTGCTTGCTGAACTCCATGCCTAACTCTAAAGGCATTGCCTTCCCTCCTTCTCCTTTCCAGCTCCCTCCTCCTGACAGCTCTTGAGATTTCCAGCTTGCCTGTGAAGGAGAAATATTAGGTTCTGAATGTTCCCTACATGATTGCATGATGGATTGTCATTCTCTGGCAGCTTTCTTGAAAGACTGTTTCTCACAAGCCCCCCCCCCCACTGGCTCCTCTGATATGACTCAATCCCAATCACTGGGTACTCCCTGAACCTGAACCCAAGTCCTACATGAGTGACCCTGCACCTGGCCCGAGATAACCCAACTCCTACCACAAACCGTTTCTCCCTCCCTGAAGGGAGACAAATATAAAAAAAATGAGTCTATGACAGAGGCTACTCTCCTCTAGATCCTGGGCTGATGGGGTACCCATGTCCTCTGGCCCCTAGGCTGAGGGGGATATCCACCTCCTCTTGTCCCCACACTGAGAGGGGTATCTACCTCCTCCGGCCCCCATGCCGAGGGGGGTACCCATGTCCTCTGGCCCCTGGAATGAGGGGGGTACCCACCTCCTCTGGTCCCTGGGCTGAGGGGGGTGCCCTCTTGGATTTATTCTCTAATAAACCTCCTTGCTGGATAGAGGTTGGTCTCTTCCTCACACTTCCTTATAGCTTGCCCCTTTAAACTATAATAAAAATGGCCTTCTGAGTCTTTTTTAAAAAATCATTTATAAACAAGGCTAAGAGTTCAAAGAAGGGGGCATGGAGAAGTGGCTGATTGATTAAGAGCACTGGCTGATCTTGCAGAGGACCTGGGTTTGGTTCTCAGTCCCTACATGGCAGCTAACAACCATCCGCAACTCCAGTTCCAGGAGATCCGATGCCCTCTTCTAGCCTCCTCAGGCACTGGTAGGAACTTGATACCACTACATACATGTAGATACACATACTTATACATTAAACAAACAAACAAAAAAAACTTTACAAAAGAGTTAGTGACTATAATTCAGATTTAAAAAAAAAAAACAACCCTAAGGGGGCACCAATATCCTTGGTAACATGGCACCCAACGTGGGGTCCCCCAAATGTTCTGGTAGCAAAAGACATTCTGTCCTTGTTACACCCCCAAGTGTGGTGGTTTTGGTTGCATACACAGACTCCCTCCTCTGGCCCCTTCCTATTCCTCTAACCCAGGACTGTGATGCTGGGAAGGAGGGAAGGCCAGTTGGCTATTGGATGGAGGTCAACTCTAGAGATCCTAAAACTAAGGGAATTTATTGATCTTGTAGGTTTTCTTTCAGTCAACAAGTATTTTTAGCACATACTTAATGTGAAGCACCTTTCTAGAAGTGGAGACAAAGTCTCGGCTCTCATGGAGCTGATATACTCCTTCACTGGAAGTCCAAACTGCATAATGACAAGTGACAGAAAGAGGCTGTGGTCGTCTCCAAAACAAGCTGCAATGTTGAATAACACATCACTTCTGAAGCTTGGAGACAGTACTACGATGTGTTGTTTCTGATCAAATGCGATCTACGCTTCCTTGGGACACATTTTCAAAGGTGAAAGGCAGGTGCCATGGTACTTGTGCTTCTGATCATAAATACATGCAGCCTCCTTCAGGAAGAAGCGTGAGGTGGGGAGGGATGGCCTGTGTACAGCTTCTCTGTTTCTGCTGCTCCCTTGTGTGAGCTTTTTGAAGAAAGTCCCTCATCCCCTATTGAGGGGTCTGTAAACTGTGGCTTAAGGCCAAATTCAGCCTGCTGCCTGTGTTTGTGCATAAAGCTTCCTGGATCACAGCCACACCACACACGTGTGTGCTGTCATGGTGGCTTTTGCCTTGTAACAGCACATTTGTGCAGGTGCAATAGAGGTGGAATGGGCTGCAAAGCCAAAAAATGTTTGACTTTTACAGTCCTCTAGAGCGACAGTTCTCAAAGCGTGGTCCCTGGACAGCAGTATGTGTGTTGTTGGAAGCTTGCAGAACCCTGTAGGTTCTCAGCCCACTCCAGGCCTGCTGAGCCAGACACTCTAGAGGGTAAGGTCTGATGAATGACCAGGTTTCAGAACTACTGAACACCACATGATTCATGGTTTCTAGGAAACTCTAACCTTCCAGGAAGTCAGAAGCCTACAGTGGCTTTGAATCCTCAATTTCTTATTAATTTTCAGGACTGTTTAGAAAGTACATAGTGTGTGAAGGGTGCTGTTATGTGATGGCATTGGTGGTTAACCAGTGTGTTTACACAGAAACAATCACCAGCAGACTTTATAATACCAGGGATGAAATCTAGTTCATTATTTATGAACATAGATCGTGCCTATTTTTATGGCTAACTCAAATTAATTTTTTATTACAACTGAGAAGGTGTCTGAGAGTGTGTGCTAGTGTGCTGTGACTGCAAACTGCTCACTGAGTGTGTGAGTATGCTGTGACTATAAACAGCCCCCTGAGTGCGTTAGTGTATTGTGAATGTAAACAGCCCCCTGAGTGTGTATTAGTATGTTGTGACTGTAAACAGCTCACTGAGTGTGTGTGTTAGTGTGTTGTGACTATAAACAGCTCACTGAGTGTGTGTGTGTTAGTGTGCTACAATTATAAAAAGCTCCAAGTATGTGTGTGTGTTAGTGTGGTCTGATTGTAAATAGCTCACTAAATGTGTGTTAGTGTGCTGCAATTATAAAAAACTCCCTGTGTGTGTGGGTATATGTGTGTGTGTGTGTGTGTGTATGTGTGTGTTAGTGTGCTGTGATTGTAAACAGTCCTGAAAATTAATAAGAAATTGAGGATTCAAAGCTACTGTAGTCTTCTGACTTCCTGGAAGGTTAGAGATTCCTAGAAATCATGGATCATGTGGTGTTCGGTAGTTCTGAAACCTGGTCATTCATCAGACCCATGGGAAAGCCTTACCCTCTAGAGTGTCTGGCTCAGCAGGCCTGGAGTGGGCTTAGAACCTGCAGGGTTCTGTAAGCTTCCAACAATACATATACTGTTGTCCAGGGACCACACTTTGAGAACTGTTGCTCTAGAGGACTGTAAAAGTCAAATAAACATTTTTTGGCTCTTTCTTTCTTTGTTTCTGTGTTTCTTCCTTTGTCTCTTCCCTCCCTCCCTCTTTCTCCCTTCCTTCCTCCCTTCCTCCCTCCCACCCTTCCTCCCTTCCTTCCTTTTTTTTTCTACTAGAGCATTTTTACATGTGTCAGCTTAATGCTTTATTAGAAATGGTATCTTTCTTTCATTTTTGCTTTATTCTCATATAAAACATATGCTATTGTGTATACATGACTGGTAAACTATAGCCCATGAGCCAAATCTGCAAGGCTGCCTGTTTGTTTAAATAAAGTTTTATTAGAACACAATGATGTCTATTTAACATTATTTATGGCTGCTTTTGCACTACAGTGTAGGGTTGAGGAGTTATGACAGAAGGCACGTGGTCCTCAAAGACACAAATCAGGTCAAGAATGTCTTCTTTCACTTTTAGCTGTGCTGTAATTTTAACAGCAAGAACAAACACTGCATTCAGAAAGGACTTCAGATAACGGAGCGCATTGGGACTTTCCTTGGTGTTAGCCCTTTATTTCTCAAACACGGTATGTGCAGGTCCTTTCAGAGAGTAATGTCTTCCTCATCTGACCTGAGCTGTGGAGCTCAAACACTATGGTGGAATGTTATAATTAAACAGGTAACAGCAGAATGCCCATGATGAAACAACTTTGATTCAGAGTGTGGTGAGCAGCCAGCCTCCTAGCTGCATGTTTCTGTGGAAGCTCTTCCTCTGGGAGTGGGCTGGGTCTAGCAATGGGCTTCCAGAAAGCAGACTATGGCAAAAAAGGAATGTCACATCTGAGGCTACCTTTTGAAAGACTGGTTTCTATCTCTAGTCTCCCTTTCTTCTCTCTCTCTCTCTCTCTCTCTCTCTCTCTCTCTCTCTCAGTGCTAGTGCTAGTTACAGCTGCAATTATCATGCAGCCTATTGCTGTGCTTTGACTTTATCGTCTCCAAAAGAATGAAACGGGGACCCATGAAGGTACAGTGTATAAAGTAATGACATTTTCACAAGACCAGATCATTGTCACAGGAATGGGCTCCACGTAGAGAATAGTTCAGGTCCCCAGCCCCTGCTCTTTGCCCGCTTTTCCCTTTCACCATGGGTGATGCAGAAAGAAGGCTCTCACCAGATACTGGCTTCTCAATACTGGACTTTCCAGCCTGCAGAACTGTGAGCCGATACATTTACATCATAATTACCCAGGCTGTAGCATTCTGCGTGCCTCTATGACCCACACTAGGATTCCATAAGGAGGCCTGTGCGGCAGGAGTCCTGAGTGACTCAGAAGCAGATCCATACTCCCACCCCAAGTGGAGTCTTTAAATGAGACCTCAATCCGGGTGACAGCTCAATTTGACCTTGTGAAAGACTGAGCGGGACACTGGGCCTCCTCCTCTGCACATGGATACACAGGTGCGCAGCCCCACACATACATGCACAAATACCACCCCCACTCAAAAAAAGAGAAATTAGAAATATCACAGGGAGTAGGAAAAGCATCAGTCTTTGAATTATAGTTGTCATCCCTGTTATCTATAGGGAATCAGTCTTAAAGACCCCTGACAGACAGAAGTGCTCTCAGTATATGAGTTCCTTACACAAAATGGTGTGACATTTGCATATAACCTATTATATCTTCTGTTATACTCCTAAGTATTTCTCATTTATGTATAATACTGACATGATATAAATGCTATGTAAATAATTGCTGTACTATATTTTTTAAAATTTATGTCAGTTTTTATTTTAGAACTTCTTGCATATGTTCAGGCCACGGTTGGTTGAATCCATGAATTCGTTCCACACCAGTTCACACATCTTCACCTATAGTCAAACGTGCCTGGGGCCCAATATTCCTCTCCTAAGTTGCACACTACTCTGAAAATGGGCAGTAAGACTGGGCTAATGTTAAGTGAAAGAAAATGTCAGAAAATGTCTGAAAAACAGTATCTTTAAAAAAAAAATACGCTAACATCTGGATGGTGTACAGACTCAGGCTTTAACGTGTGTTTTGTGTGTTGGTTGGACAGTGCTGTGCCCAGTGGCTCCTGGACCCTGCAGTGGCCTGGCAGAGAGGCAGTACGTAGCGAGGTCCAGGCAGCTGTCACTGTCCAGTGTCCCTGCCAGGTCCACATGTTGTTGGCTCCTACTGTTCATTAGGCCCTGGCAGATGTTGGGTGGCCAGCAGAGTCAAGGGACTCTCTATGGCCATCAGCTAGAGCTTTTAAGGCAGGAGAGGAGGACCTGCTGACTGCCAGTGTGGCCTGTGTCTAGGAGACCAGTAAGGGAGAGACAAATGAATTCAACTTGTGCTCTTTGCCTCTCTTTACTCATTCGCATCTGTGGAGTCTTGAAATGAAGCTACTTTCTGCATGTGGGCACACATTTAGGACAACACACATACAAGGGCACATGTGGACACAGCTTTCTTCCTAGGCTTTGCTTCTGTGGATAGCAAAGACAGATGAAGCCTGGCCACCCAGCAGCTCTAAACCAGCCACTCACTTTCTGTAAACAACTCTTTAAAAATGCAGATTTTAGGCCTAGTCTGGACATGGTTGCGGAGACTCACTGGGGTAAGGCACAGGGTTCTTTTCCTGACAACATCAAGTTTGGTAATTACTTAGTCTTGGAACCATTTTCTGGGGTGATTAACTTTTTGATATTGCAGTATGGCAAATGTGTTGGGCCACATTCACAGCTGCCCTAGGATGCATGCTGCCTCTGGGCTGCAGGTGGGACATGCCTGATCTAGACTGTCCCTGTAGCTCCCTGATTGATGGCCAAAGCAGAGCAAGTTTATTGTCTCCCAGATCTGGAGGCTGGAAGTCTGGCAACAGGGGCCAGCAGATGTGTCTGTAACTATACTGTGGTCATAACTGATGTTTGCTGGCTGCCTTTTATCTTTGATGAGTATTTAATGTATGTTTAATTTTATCTTTCATAACAACCTTTGAAGAAGCTATTGTGATACCTGATTTAGAGATGATGCAACGAAAGAAATTAGGCAACTTGTGTATACATTCACAAGCAGTAGACGGTAGGGTGGGATTCGGATCCAAGTCAGAATGATCCCAGAGGTAGTGCTGTTCGTATTGGGTATTCAATTGTCAGGGGACATTCATCTACTATTTAAGCCAATTTTTCTTCGTTAGTCTTTCTGTTCTTCCCTTGCTATGACTGTATTCCTTCCTCTGTGTCAGATGACTGTGGAAGATTCCCAGACCTAAATGAAACTTCGTTTTTCCCGGGATCATGTCCCCTCTTTTTTCCTTGGACTGAAAAATCTATATCCTCTGGCCACAGACCCATCTTTTTAGAGCCCTGCGGTTTGCTGATGAGCATCTTAAAGTCTCAGGTGTAGACTGGAGCTGATTTTGGAAACCGTCCCACTTCACACACTGGCCAAATGTGTTCCTAGTAAATAAAACCTCCCAGTTTCCACACTTGATGTTGCGTTAAGCCAAGTACATACATTTCTGCAGGGATTTATATAAGATCACAGGCTGAACTCTAAGTACAGGAGAAGTGACTGGCACATTCAGATTGTGACAATTACAATAACAGAAACGACACAGGAAGGCCTGTGTGTGTGTGTGTGTGTGTGTGTGTGTGTGTGTGTGTGTGTGTGTGCAGTGTGCGTGTGTACCTGCCTAGGATCTTCTAATGCTAAACCGTCCTGACTCATGCTTTACTGGTACTGAATATTCTCTGATTATCTTGAGGTCAGCAGCAGGCTGCCTGCAACCCCCTCTTCGTCATTTACAGGCAGGATTCTACAAAGCAGCTGTTGAATTCCCTCAGTTGTGAAACTGAAGGTCTTAAATATACAACCATTCAGCTTACAATGAGAAGTTCTTGCCAGTGCTCCCCTTGAGCTACGCATGATCCTGGGCATCTAGGAGCTGACCTCCTGGACCTCTCTGCCTTGAGAGGTGAGGGCAGTGAGCACAGTCCCACAGAAGCTTCAAAGCCCAGCATGATGGTCATGGTGTCCTGCTCCCTTATACTCTCATTTCTGGTCTTTTCTCCTTCTCAGCTCTGCAAATTCAACCCACTGTGCTTATCAAACAAGAAAAGGCTGCTGTCAAACCATTTATTTATGGTTTGAAGGAAGATCAGGATCATGGAGCTGGACTTAGAAGTCCTCTATCCAGGGACGAAAGAGGAACATTTTCCTAGAGCCACAGCCGTTTGCCTCCCCCAGGACCTTGATCTTGGCAGGTGGTGTTGCAGGTCAGGAATCCCATGCCAACTCAGTAGGGAATAGGAGCCTTCAGGTCAGGATGGCCCTGCCTGCTTCAACAAGATGGCAGGAAAGTTCAGAGACACAGCAGAGTGAATGTCATGCCGGAAAGGTCATTGTGTGGAATGGAAGGCCTTCAGGCCCTGGGAAGAAGAGGCGAGTCTAAGCAGGGCCCTTGGTTTCCTGACACTCAGCAGGACAGTGCTGGCACCACAGAGAATCACCCAGTCTCTCTATGGAGCCAAATGGAGGTAGAAATGCTAGCAAGCTACTTGATTATTTTTATTCAAACGTTGTTGGCAATTTATCTAATATTATAGCCTCTTTGGGTGGTCTTATACATTTTTATTAATATATATTAACTGGAAAATGAATGGCATTAGTGTGCTCTTGCATAACTCATACTAATTAAGTCCAATCTCTCATTAAAAGTTTTTTGAGATTTCTTTATTTTTCTTATGTGTTTGAGTGAGTATGTAAGTACACCCATGTTGATCAAGGTCCACAGAGGGATTTGGATCCCCTCCAATGGGACCGTTGTCAGCTGCCATGTCGGTGCTGGAAACTGAACCCAGGCCCTCTGAAAGAGCAGCCGGTGCTCATTATCTCTGAGCCATCTCTCCAGCCTGAATCCAATCTCTCTTTATCCACCCTTCCTCCCCTCCCATTTACTTCCCAACCTCCATCAGTCTACATTTAGGTCTTCCTCTTAAAGCTTCCACATGTTAGAGAGAATCCACGGCATCCGCCTTCCCCTGTCAGCTTTGTTTCAGGTAACAATGTCTTCCAGTTCCACACATTTGCTTCAAATGACAGTGTGTTGATCTAATCTCATTATTTTTTACAGCTCTGTGGCTACTGTGGCCCCAGGACCAAGCCAGCCATTTCCTGGGGTTTCTGATCTGTGAGCCAGCCTCCTGTCTGGCTTTCCATATCATCTCTTCCTGTGTCACCTTCATATAAATGAAGCTCTCACCCCATACTACCCCACCCCCACCCCAGACCAAGCCTCTGCCCCATAGTCCAGGCGTCTCTTCTCCCTGCTGCTTTGGACTCTCAACCGAAGCTGAAAACCATAAACAGGAAGTGGGAAGCCAGAAAGGGTGAAGCTTGCTGTGTTGTGTTAGAAGTCTTTCTTTTTCAGTCTGGGGCCTGGAGGAAGAGTGGGGATCCTGGAAAGCTTCACTTGACAATGATCATTGAGACTGGGGATACAGAGAGCCCTGTTCATCCGTGTGGATGGTCCCCAGAGGTCCATGTGGTAGACCTCAGTGAGGCCCTGTTGACATGTGGCAGAACCTTGTGGGGGGTCTTGTGTGAAGGCTTTAGTCTTTAGTGTCGGACCTTTGAAGGTAATAGTGAGACTTTGCCTCTTCCTTGTATTTCCTGCTATAGATGCAAAAACACAACTGTCACCTCAAAGGGGATTGGATAGTTCATTCTGTAGCCAAGTACAAGTGACCATGACCTGAGAACACAGGTTTAGGTCACCCCAGATTCCATGATCCAATGTGGTAACACTTTCATGAAGTACCATAGATTTGTTGGAGAACAAAGAAAGCCATAAATCAAGACACTTTTCAAACACATTGGAGATATCAGAGGTGGGTTATAGCAAATTGGGGAGAACTCTGCTTAGCTAAGCATCTGACAGCATCCTTAGCCCATGGTTGGTGGAAACTAGAGTTTGGTTAAGTAGTAATACATTTCAAAAGGTCTTTATCTGTTATCTGTTAATCACTGGGTGTTAGATTGGGCACAGAGATGCACAAAGAAGGGCTACATAGGGGGCTAAAGCTAGCCCAAGGTAAACTGTAAACAGTCTCTGGAACTGCAACACTCCAAACTCCCCACAATCATTGAAGTGCTTGTCAGAAAACCAGACTTGCAGGAGCTGAAGATGTAGAATTTTTTTTCTAGGTGTTTTCCTTTACATCAGCCATGAAGCTAGAGGTTTTGCTCTGCCCCACACTTGTGTCATGACTGCCTTATCACAGGTGCAAAACCATGCAGCCAACTTATCAAGGGCGGAAACATCCAAAATTGTGACAAAAAAAACAAAAAAACAAAAAAACAAAAAACCAACAAAACCAACTTTGCTCTTCATAAGTTGAGTATCTCCTGTATTTGCCATAATGTTAGACACATTACTAACACAGGGCCAGCTGTAGAGAATTTTCTGGAAATTATTGGTTGGAATCCTGAGTTCAGGCACTAGAGAAAAAAACAACATGAGAATGAAAAAGACCAAGGAGCCGTTGCAGAAATAATGTGAGTATTGATTGTTTGAGCCATCGGGGCAAACTAGCACAAAACACTTATAAAACATCTGTCTAGAAGGTGCTATGTAGGCTACTGGAGGAGGACTGACATCAGTGGCCTACTAAGTTGTATTACTGGCCCGCCAGCAAAGAGTGCCCACTGGTGCAGTAGTGACATGACCACTTTCTGGTTGGATCTGAGGCCTGCTGTAAAAGAAAGAATTCATGCCTGGTACTGAAAAGTTGGTCAAAAGCTCGTGGGCTGAGGTCACGGGTGCTGGTGGGGAGGTAGTGCTGTTGTTTTGTTAAGTGGACATGATGTGTCCATCACATTGTTGTGCCATAGATTAGTGCTGCTGCCAGCTTTGGCCAGAGGAGCTTCTTTTTGTAGTGGGGCAGTTGCTGTAGGGATTCATAACTAGTTACAGTGCTGCAAATAAGTGATTTTTGGACATTCAACCCTGAGTGAGTGGATCATCTATATCACCCTCTCAAGGCTCAGGAAACTTCATAGAAGGGGCAGAAAGAATGTAAAGGCCAGCAGACGGGACAGAGCACTGTGGAGCATCTTTAGTTAAGACATGGTCATGTGCTCTCTAACTCTCAGCAGCTGTGCTTACCTGCACAAAGCCTGGGCCCATCAAACACTGTCACAGAAGGACGAGGGGCTCACAAGGTCTCTGCTTCCCTTGAGGATTTATAAGCAGTTAAAGGTTACTAGGGGGAAGAGGTTCATGAGGCCCTATCCCTCCCTGAGGACCTATTGGCAGCTAATGGTTTCTGAGGCAGGGAGAGAGACTATCTTCAGTGGTATGGCCACTGATACCTTACCCATACCCTATACATAACTTCTCACTGAAAGACAACAGAAGACCTGAAGTAGATGGGGCACATTAGGAAAGGGAGGGATTAGTGGGAGGAGGACTCGAACAAGGGGGGAGAGTAATGGGGGTCTTATACGACCAAAATACATTCTACACACGTATGAAAATGTCATAATGAAACCCATATTATGTATAATTAATATGGGCTAAGAAAAAACTTAAAATGAAAATAGAAAGTTGACCTTTGGCTTAAATCTTCTTCCACAACAGAGCTAAATATGGCTCACAGGTGCCCACCTTCCTGCTGTGTCACTCATGTGCTAAGACCTAAAAATAACTAGACAGATGTTAGCCTGTAGCAAGCATGGTGTGTGTATCCCACTGTGTGTATTTTCTGAGGAATTCTATTTGTCTTCCTATCCATGGTTGACATGTTAGAAAATTGAGTGCAAAAAATTGTCCTGAGTGTATAGGATTTCAAATGTCCTTTAAGATCTGTTTCAATTGCATGTATTCTCAAAGGAGAGCTATTACACTCAGTGTGAAATTCAAGAGGGATGTGTGTGTGTGTGTGTGTGTGTGTGTGTGTGTTCCCCAGGGGTCCTGGTTCCTCCAAGGGGCAAGGCCTGCTGCAGAGAATTGACTGTGGAGAGTTAGCTGTGGAAGGAGGTGTTTGTGGCACCATCTTGGGACAGAAGTCGCAAGCCACCAGGAACACACTGCAGCAGGCATGGAGAATGTGTGGTGGTGGACATGGAGAAAAAGATGGCCCCGGTGTCTTACCTGCATTGTGAGAGGAGGCATTTACCAACCTGGGGTGAGATTGCTGGCCCAAGATACGTGGGCAAAAGTTAATGGAGACTGTGGGTGAGTGTGGAAGAGATCTGGAATGGTGGCCTGCCACTCAGAGCTGGGTTCTGGGTGCTGGGCATTAGTCTCTGTAAATTTCTCCATCCCATACCCCCAAGATATAAACTATACTAAATTCACATAGACATATGTTATGTGGTTTGTCTGATGTAGGAAGTGGGCACGGTCGAGCCGGCCAAGATGGCACTCTGGCTGGCTGCCAATCCTTGTGACCCTCACTTGTTTGCTCCAACTCGCGCAAGCGCTGTAAGCTTGATCACGCGCAGCCTGCCTGACATGATACGTCACCGAGCATGATTCTATTGCGTGGCCCAATGATTTGCTGCTCTGCCTGCATGTTATCCCCGTGCTCATGTCCTGATTGGCTCCATGTGATGGTCTGATTGTGGGATGGACCTGATGAGGGTATATATTGTGGGATGACGAAGAATAAGGAGGAAAGAATTGCTTGAACCTCACCTTGGCATCCGTGTTGTCCTTTCCTCGGCTCTGCTGGTCAGAGTCTTGGTTCGCGGCAGTCTGA
>NW_008341886.1:2519829-2523512 GCF_000622305.1 Nannospalax galili | reverse complement strand
TAGAAAAATTTCTAGATACTGTTTCAAGAGAGGCACCTTGGTTTTTGGAAGAAGGATACATT
The DNA here is from genome assembly GCF_000622305.1 of Nannospalax galili. Lineage (NCBI taxonomy): Eukaryota > Metazoa > Chordata > Mammalia > Rodentia > Spalacidae > Nannospalax > Nannospalax galili. Next base: position 2,523,450 of record NW_008341886.1, on the reverse strand, counting down.
AATGTTCCTCAGTGGGAGCACCTCGGGAGAGATCTACAGAGTGCTGATGCCACAGGCCCGCTTCCTCCGGGCATGTTGGCTATTTGGTACTTTGTAAAATCATGTTTGTTAGATAAAACTGGAAAGTACCAGGATGATATTGCACAGGGGGCCCAGGCGCTGGAGGAAATGAAAGAGGCAATGTCGTACCAGAGCAGTCAGAGCCTCCAAGGTCTGAGAGAAAAGACAGAAACGGAGGAGGAAGATCTCTATGATGAAGAGGGAGAGTTAGCTAGTCTCTTCTCAAAGGTAGATATGACACAGGAAGAGCCTCCTGGTCCATCTGCTCCTCCCTTACCTACACCACCCCCTTATGGGGCTGGAGGGAAAAACACTGGGGGACGCAGTATCTCTATGATGAAGAGGGAGAGTTAGCTAGTCTCTTCTCAAAGGTAGATATGACACAGGAAGAGCCTCCTGGTCCATCTGCTCCTCCCTTACCTACACCTCCCCCTTATGTGGCTGGAGGAAAAAACACTGGGGGATGCAGCCAGCATGCCCGAGTGTGGGCTAAAATGCCCCCACAAGCAGGAGCGTTTCCAGTGTTTTCAGATGCCAACAATCAAAGATATCATGAGCAACTGGATTGGAAGGTAATACAAAGGTCAAAAGAATCTGTGGCCACCTATGGTCTCCAGGCAGCTTATACTGTTACCCAGGTAGAGAGCCTCCAATGCTATTGCATGACACCCTTTGATTGGCAAAACCTGTGCAGGGCAGTATTGTCTGGAGGAGCCTATTTAAACTGGAAGGTGGCCTATCTTGAGTATGTTGTGGAACAGGCAGCCACAAATAGTAGAAATGGGCAACCAGCTTGGGGGTGGACATGCTTATGGGCCAAGGGACGTTTGTGAATAATCAGATTGGATATCCTGTAGAGGGCTATGAGCAGATTAATGAATGTGCCCTGAAGGCATGGAAAATGCTATCAGGATCAGGAGACCTAGGAGCAAGCTTGTCAAAAGTTATTCAGGGGAATAATGAGCCTTTTGCAGACTTTCTTGCCAGATTGGTGGAGACAGCATCGAGAGTGTTCCCGAATGTGGACGCCGCCATGCCATTAGTTAAACAGCTGGCATACAAACAGGCTAATAAGCCGTGCCGGGATGCTCTCCAACCCTATAAAGCCAAAACATTAGATGTATGGATCAAAGTTTGTAGGGACATAAATGAATCTGTTCTCCAGGGACAAGCTTTAGCTGCTGCCATTGTGGCAGGGTTAAAAGGAAAGCCAGGCCAATCTGGGCCACATAAGGGAATACGAGGAGGCTGCTTCACCTGTGGCCAGCAGGGGCACTTTAAAAGGGATTTCCCCAATCGTCCCTTGGCCAGTAGGGCTGCTGGCCCCCTGCATTCCTCACAAGGCCCCATGCGTTGCCCAAATCTGTGCCCACGAAGTCAGAAGGGTAACCACTGGGCAGGCGAATGCCAATCTAAGTGGGACGTTAATGGCAAGTCTTTGGGCCCCGGCCAGCAGGGAGCAAGGCCAAAAAACGGGCAATGGGGCCCTTTGTCTCAGGGCCCTCAAATATATGGGGCAATGCAGCAGACTCCCACTCAATGGCACATCATGCAGCAGATCCCTCGTCACCCCCGGATGAGGGATTCCCCCAAAGAGCAACCACAGGAAGCACATGATTGGACATCTGTGCCACTGCTAGTCATATTAACTCCAGAGATGGGGGTCCAAACTATTAGTTCCAATTTCCGTGCGCCCCTACCCAAAGATACAGTGGAGCAACCCTAAAGGGCCTGGTAATTCATCCAGGAGTGATTGATTCAGATTATGAAGGAGAAGTTAAGATCATGGTCTCTTCTCCTAAGGGGATTTCGGCCACCACCCCCGGCGATCGTATCGCACAGCTCTTGATTCTTCCCAGTTGTCATTCCCAATATCCTACTAAAGGCTTATTAAGGGGACAAGAAGGATTTGGCTCCACCGGTAATCCTGGGGCCTGGCTGATGATGAATTTGAATGAGCGGCCTCTATATAAATTGATTGTCCAAGGAATGCCCCTATGGGGTCTATTAGACTCAGGAGCTGATCACAGTATCAATAAAAATGCCGATTGGCCGAAGGCATGGCTGGTTCAGCATTCCACTCAAGTCTTAAGAGGCTTAGGCTATGCCCAACATCCCGAGTGCAGTGCAAGCTTTTTGACATGGAAAGATGAGGAAGGACATTTAGGAATTTTTCAGCCCTTTGTCTTAAGTATCCCCATTTCTCTTTGGGGGCGAGATGTGATGAAACAAATGGGAATTACATTAACCACAGATAACTGTTATAGCCCGCAAAGCACAAAGATAATGAGTAAGATGGGCTATAGGCCTGGTAAAGGATTAGGCCTCAGGGAAGATGGTCGTAGGCTTCCTATTTCTGCCCAAGGCAACATTGGTTGCCAAGGCCTGGGTTTTTCCTAGGGGCCACTGAGCAAATTCCTACTAAATGGAAAAGAGATCAGCCTGTGTGGGTATCTCAGTGGCCCCTTCCAAAAGAGAAACTGGATGCTTCCCACCAGCTAATAAAAGAACAGCTAAAGGCTGGCCACCTCAAGGAATCCACCTCTCCTTGGAATACGTCCATCTTTGTTATAAAAAAGAAATCTGGAAAATGGAGATTATTACATGATTTGAGCGTTGTAAATAATGCTATGGAAATCATGGGCCTGGTTCAGCTGGGCCTTCCTATGATTTCAGCCCTTCCTCGCAATTGACCATTGATAGTAATGAACAGCTAAAGGCTGGCCACCTCAAGGAATCCACCTCTCCTTGGAATACGTCCATCTTTGTTATAAAAAAGAAATCTGGAAAATGGAGATTATTACATGATTTGAGCGTTGTAAATAATGCTATGGAAATCATGGGCCTGGTTCAGCTGGGCCTTCCTATGATTTCAGCCCTTCCTCGCAATTGACCATTGATAGTAATTGAGTTAAAAGATTGCTTCTTTTCCATCCCGCTGCATCCTGATGATACTGACAAATTTGCATTTACATTGCCATCCATAAATCATGCTAGCCCTGATGCCCGTTATGAATGGGTTGTGTTACCCCAAGGTATGGCGAATAGCCCTACATTGTGTCAGCTATATGTAGGCAAAGCAATTCAACCCATTAGAGAGCGATGTGCCTCTGTAATAATTTATCATTATATGGATGACATTCTAATTTGTGCAGAAACCGAGAAGGACGTGAATGAGGCCGTTACACAGTTAATTGTTGAATTAAAACAATGGAATCTTGTCATTGCCCCTGAGAAGATGCAAACAGACTCTTTAAAAAATTACTTGGGAACAAAATTAACCAATACCGTGGTTGAAGCTCTTAAATTGTCTTTGAGAATTGATTCTCTTCGCACCCTCAATGATTTTCAGAAATTTCTGGGAGATGTGAATTGGATTAGGCCTTATTGCCATCTTCCGAATGCCGAATTGCAACCTTTATTTGAGTTGTTAAAAGGGGATTCTGATTTACAGTCGCCTAGAAGCTTAACCCCTGACGCTCGCCAATGTATCGCTAAACTTGAAGAAAAGTTGGCCCATGTACAAGTGGATCGTATAGATTTGACCAAACCACTCATATT
>NW_008341886.1:2491780-2519348 GCF_000622305.1 Nannospalax galili | reverse complement strand
TATCAGCTTCAACTGCTGGAGCCTTGGCTCAACAAGAAAGTATTAATGCCCCGCTTAAAGCAGGTATCTTGATGCTCAATCAATGGGTTGACCTTCTTCAAGAACAAGTGGATATATTAGGACAGATGGCCTTCCTTCCCTGTATACATCGCATGACTGGAATATGTATAACATCTGTAAAGTTTCAGAATTTTTCCCGAGCAGGTAATTTAAATAATGCATGTTGGGTACCTAAATGCCTCATCTGCCTTGCAATATCTCCAGCACCTGTGTCATCACCAGCATAGCCGTCACCTCTACTACTGCCATTGCTGCTGAGATTGCCACTGTGCAGCAGTGGCTGAAGGCTACGCAGGGCACCTTTAGCCTCCTAGAGAATTGGGGGGGCATGGCTTTTTGGGGGTTCCTTTTGGTTGTGGTGTGTGGATGTATGCTGTGGTGCATGATGCGCATGCGGCGGCAGACAGTGGCCCAACGGCAAATGCTCGTCCAAGCTATGGCAGCGCTGGAAGTAGGAGGATCTCCCTCCATTTGGCTAAATATGCTGGACCGGTAGTCAATGACGGGTAAGAACCTCTCATTCGCATACCAACCTAAGGCAGACCGACAATCATGATGTTGCTGAGTTGATGACGGGTAAGGATGCTAAATGAAAGAGGGCAACCTAAGCCAGGCACGGTCCCTTGGCCTCCCTTGGTTTTAATTAAAAAGGGGGAGATGTGGGAAGCAGGTGTGGTCAAGCTGGCCAAGATGGCACCCTAGCTGGCTGCCAAACCTCGTGCCCCTCACTTGTTTGCTCCAACTCACGCAAGCGCTGTAAGCTTGATCACGCGCGCAGCCTGCCTGACATGATACGTCACCGAGCATGATTCTATTGCGTGGCCCAATGATTTGCTGCTCTGCCTGCATGTGAGCCCCGTGCTCATGTCCTGATTGGCTCCGTGTGATGGTCTGATTGTGGGATGGACCTGATGAGGGTATATATTGTGGGATGACGAAGAATAAGGAGGAAAGAATTGCTTGAACCTCACCTTGGCATCCGTGTTGTCCTTTCCTCGGCTCTGCTGGTCAGAGTCTTGGTTTGCGGCAGTCTGATAGTGCAGGAGACCCTGAGAGAATGCAGATGACAAATTGGCATAGTCTGGCCCGGATAAATGAACCACAGCCTTGGGGATATGGGTTTGGGAAAGCAGTGCTGTGCCCGCTGATTCTGAGGCAGGTCAGCTAGGCTCTGATTCCCAAATCCAGGAGTAGCTGCCAGGAACCCAGGGGAGAGGGCAATTAAACCCCATACCCTTAATGGAGTTAGCGATAGTCACATGGGTTATACAATGGATTATAAAACTGTAACTAAAAAGAGGCCAGCCACACAGAAGCGTGGGTCACAGCTATGTTGTAAATGTGGGGGTATGTTGCGGTTATGTGAAGATTTGTTTAAGGTTATCCAGAGGCTAGAAAATCATTTACTGGCTCTGGACTCAGAGTGCCCAGAGAGGGGGCGTGGCCACTTTGCATAATAAAAGATGTGCCCCAGGCAGGGGAAGCTGAAAAGGCCAGGAAAGTCCTGGCAGATGCAGTTGCAGAGCTTGAGAGAAAAAAAAAAGTGGGATACTTTGATTTGTGTGAGGTCCAAGGACTCAGAGGAAAAGACAGATAATAGTAAAAGAGAAAATGACCTAAAAATAAAATAGCTAAGGCTGTCCCTCAGATTCAACCATTCATACAAAAGGGAGAAAAGCTACTGTGCTGTAATTGGGAAATATTCCATACTAAAACTGTTAAAACTAGGAAAAACTTACAAGCAATCAATCAGAGAGCCCCTAGCCATGTGGCTTGAGAGAGTATGGGACATGGGAAGAGATGGTATCAGCCTAAGTCCTTCAGAAGCTTCACAGCTGAGTTATATAACCACCCATCCATCCTTACGATATAGGCTGTTCAACCTAGACCAATGGGGGGGGGAGTAGTCCTTAATGGGTTGGCTGGTTGAAGGCATAAACATACATGGTTGTCACCAGGGGAGACTAACATGATTAGCAGGGGCTGGAGGACTATAGTGAAGGGACAGGCATTATTGAGAGAACTAGGTATGAGAAAAGCAATATATGATGTCCAGTTCACTGAGCGAGATAAGACTGTGTTCACCAGACATAAGAAGGAAAGCTTAATTCAACTGGGACCTCTAGACTGGTATGGGGCTTTAATGGTTTTACCAAGACCTTTAATGCGACAGGATCTTTGTGAAGTGAGACCTTTGTGAAGTGAGCAAATCTAAATGATTCTGACCAGCATGTAAAACGTGTCTGTAAAATAACAGAACACCCTATAAGAGACATAAAAAAGACCAGACTGAAGAAATGGTCCACTTAGGTTATTTGAAGACAAATGTGGGAAAACTTATGTCAAGCCCAAATTCCCAGAGAAAAAATTGATAGAAAACCAAATTCAGTACTAAGGCATTTCTGGAAGAACAGTTTATAAAAGACATTCAAAGGATAAAAACTGTCCCAGCAGTGGTTAAGTATCCCCAAGGAGTAAATGAGATGCATTTCTCTTCTCATAATGCCTATATTAGGGGTGGAAGCAGTTTTTCCCACCAAGTTCTCCCCCCAGCAACTAGGTATGGTCAATGGGGAGATGACAGATATGGCTACAGTCAGGAGGCAGACCCAGGGCCTGCCTGACTCAGGGAACCAACAAGTGGAGTGATGACAGGAGAAGCCCCTGCCTCCTTAGCCCAGTGCAACTGGAACCAACACCTGTAAGTGTATCAAGAATAAAAGAATCCAAAGGAACTCCATGTAAAATCCCCCAAGTATGAAATGACTCCAAAGGGATAACTAAAAATGGTAAGGAGCTAACCAAATTAAAGCCTTGTACCCATGCTATGATACCTAACAAGGATCTATGGAGAAAACTGTTAGTACTAATGGACAAAACCTTTCCATGCTGTGTGAGACCTTGTCTATGATTGATTTAATATATAATGTTAACCTTCCTTTGAGTGTTTTACAGATGTGAAACCTGTTTAAAAGATACCCAAAGAGGCAAAGGCCAGCTATAGCTATAAGATTCTTGGAAGTTTCATGGTTGGGTAGGATGAAGACTGAGACTCTCAAACTATACAACTGTTAAGAAAATTTACAGAACCAGAGGTGGGTTGCTCCCCTATGAGCTGTTGGTCAAAGAGAGATCCTAGAGGTCCTCAAATTCACCAAGGCTATTGCCACTAATGTCGGTTAGAAAGGTCGGTAAGGCCATGTTGCTGAAGACACTGCATGTTGTAAGCATGGGAGAAGACGAGGAGAAGCAAGAAAAACAAAAAAAAAAAAAAAAAAAAAAAAAAAAACCATGCCACTGGACGGATGAGGTTCATATTTCCAGAAGGCATTATGCAGATGATTGGAAAGAAAGGATCCCCTATGATTCTACTCAACAATGGACCCACATGCTGCACACTATGGACATGCCAAGTAATACCTGCAAGTGCAATAATGGCTCAACCAACATACATACAACTGACAAATTTCTAATTGGATAAGGCCCGTTCCTAGGAGTGGAACACACATCTGGTGCTGTAGACCAGGCCAATGCCCTGTGTCGAGAAAGGCTACAGGCCCTAGTGAGGAAGGCATCACAAGTATACTGTTTAATGAATATAATACACCTACTGGGATATCTTCTAGGCATTTGTATTTACATTCATGTTTGTTTAAATGTGTCTACTTCCTTCCATTTGTCTTTATAGTAGAAGAAACACCACTGAGCTAGATCAAAGGCCACGGCTTAAAGACAAATAACGGGGAGGCCCAAGAAGTCATTGTCTCACAACAATGTAAGGGAGATCGCCCTACATCTGTCACCCCCTCCAAGGCTCAGGGACCTTAGTGGAAGATTGGCAGAAAGATTGTAAGAGTGGAGGAAAGGGGTTGAGTGTGTTCCCCAGGGGTCTTGGTTCCTCCAAGAGGTGGGGTCTGCTGTGGAAAATTGACTGTGGCAAGTTAGCCACAGAAGGAGGGGCTTGTGGCTCCATCTTGGAATGGGAGCCATGAACCTCAAGGAACACGCTGCCACAGGTGTGGAGAACATGCGGCAACAGGTGCAGAGATAAAGATGGCCCCGGCATCTCACCCACATTAATAGAGGGGGCATTTACCTACCTGGGGTGAGGCTGCCGGCCCAAGATGAGTGGGTGAAAGTTAATGGAGACTGTGGGTGGGCACGGAAGCAATCTGGAATGGCGGCGGCCTGTCACACAGAGCTGGGTGCTGGGTGCCAGGCATTAGTCTTTGTAAGTTTCCCCACCCCTGAAGATATAGACTATAATAAATTCACATAGAAATATGTTATGTGGTTTGTCTGATAATGCAGGAGACCCCGAGAGAGCTTGGGTGACTCTGTGTGTGTGTGTGTGTGTGTGTGTGTGTTTAAGCATAGTATTGTTTTATATGTTCTCATGTATCAAGCCAAGATATACAAATAATTTGTAAGTATGTTGTATTAGTTGCTTTTTGTTGCTGTGATGAAACACCATGACTGAAAGCAACTTATGGAAGAAAAAGTTTATTTTCGCTTATGGTTCCAGAGGGAGAGTCCGTAAAGGCTGGGGAGACATGGCAGCAGGTGGCCAGAGCAGGAAGCTGAGAGATCACATCTTTAATCACAGACACAAGCAGGACTAGAAGTGGCATCAGGGTATAAACTCACAAAGGTCACACCCAGTCCTGCACTTCCTGCAGCAAGGCTCCACCTCCTAAAGGTTCCATAACCTCTCCAAACAGTGCCACTCATCAGGGGCCAGGTGCTTAAATATATGAGCCTGTAGGGGACATTTCTCATTCTGACTGTCACACAGGTAGGTATACAAGAGATCTTCATTATGAAGATGTCCTTTGGGATGTTTAGAACAGAAGATGTCCAAAAGGCTGGTTTCAGGGGAGGGAAGGCGATCAAAAATGTTGAGAAGTACTGCTTTGGATACTTTTGCAAACTTTTCCATTTTAAAGTATCATCTACCAATTCACTGTGTTAACAGAGGACTAGACGTCCATCTTAGGCTAGCCGTAAGTAAGACAGAGCTATTGGAAGTCCATCACAACTTTCATACAGCTTGACCATTGCATGAAGAGTCTTCCAGTGAGGAACCCTGTGCCAGGTTGTTATAAAATCACAAAGCAGCTTACTGTCCAGAGCTCATGTGTGGAAGCTGTTTCATTACTACCCTGTGATCAGATATCTTTTGTAATAATTGTACTGATAATGACAGGACCACATTTTAGCAAATCAAGACTTCATTCATTGTGAAATGTACCATTATAACTTGACAGCATAGTAGCATGTCACAGACTGTCAGATGTGCCTCAGAAACATCAAAATGTGAAAAAAATATGTACTTTAGTATTATGAAATAAAGAAATAGCAGAAAACCATGAGCCTTTATCATATACCAGGCTACACCTGGCTCATCTTACTGAAAAATTTCAATGTTGATGCCTGTTACCTATGATGATACCTGTTATCAGCTCCAGTGTAGATAAACAAGACTGCCATGGGGCTCCATGAGTAAGGCCACCATACCAGGATAAACCAGACCCTGTGGGAAAAGAAGAAAGTCTAGGATGTCTTCTTTCCATCCCTCCCTCACCTTCCTGCCTTCTTCCTTTGGTGAGGTATTCATTCTTCAAGGTCCCATCTTAAAGTCTCCGCTTGCTATGATTTTTATATAAAATACCCCCAAAAGTCACATGCTGATTTAAGCTCCATTGTCAACTGATGGCTTCTGGGAAGTGATTGGTTCATGAAGGCTCTGGCCTCATTAGTGGATTGGTCTATTCATAATCTGATGGCAATTGTTGACCTGATTATAGGAAGTAGGTCACTGCAGGAGGGGGGTGGCTGGAGTGCTTTGGCCCCTTCCTGTTTCTGTTATGCTTCTTGTTCTCCACTGGATAAAGAAATTCCTCTGTGCTGCATAGCCCTGCCACTGTGATCCCCAAGTTCATGGGGTGATTGTGATTGAGTCCTCTGGAACCATGAGTCAAGATAAATTCTCCTGTTTTTGACACAGTGATGAGAAAAGTCACAAATACAAGTTTTTTCTGTCCTTTCCCCTGTCCATGCTTCCTGGCTACCTGAAGGTGAGCAGCTTTGATCCACATGTGCCCCACCATAATGCTCTGTCTTACAATGGTCAGAAACAAAGAAGCTAAGCAACTGTGAACTGAAATCATGAGACAAACTAAATCGTCTCTCAGTTGAAATTGATTTTCAGAGGTCTTTTGCTACAGAGATGGAAAGTTGACAATGTGTCATCTCCACAAAGCAGTTTATACTTGTATTCCCTGGACCAGGGTAGCACTGTGAACCAATGAATGTAAGAGAGAAATGATGTAACTTGTATTGAAACTAAGAGAAAGCACCTGAGATTCTCTGTACAGAGATGATACTCAACTCAGGGCCCCAGGATACCCCTGTCTCAGCACTCTGGCAAGGTCACATCTGTTTAGCTCCAGTCCTGTTTTCCCACTGTAATATCTTGATATGTGGAAAAGCAGATTCACTTCATTTTGTTCAATGCACAGGGTTTTAGAATGTATATAAAATGGAATGCTTGTATCTTTGGAAGCCATGATGGAGACAGTATTCCTAAGGAAACAGAGAAAGAGTGTTTCTGATAGCATGACATCAGTACACACTCCTGATGTGGAAAGATGGCCCATCTTGAGCCATGCCATTCAGGTTGGATTCTGACTCCTGTATCTCCCAGCTATGGGGATGTGAGTGGAACCTCACCTTCCATAGACCTGGTTTCCCCTTTAGGGAGACCTTGGGGATGGTGGTCTGTGAAACTTGGTCTGCTCAAGTGCAAAGGAATGAGCTCCTTGCTTCCCCTTTCCTGTTTATTTGTGGGTTATATGAACGAGGCTTGGGTATGATACTTACTTAAGTGGTCACACCCAGAGATTTTGAATCCTTTCTTCTTATAAACCAGGGTTTACATGTTCATCTGTGGTTGGAAAGATGCCTAGGAGTCCTAAATGCAGCCTTGGATGGTTCAGCTGCTTCTTTAACAATCTGCTGTGTGACAGTGAGGTTAGACTCATATGTCTATTAGGGTCATAGTCTTCTGCTTGAGGGTCAGTGCAGGGTGGCCTGCTCTGTTTTTAATCTCTCCTTTGCTTGTGATCTGACTGCTCCTCTGTAAAGGATCCTGGCTATCTGGAGTATATTTAGTTCATATGGCTGGGCACTTTGCTAATGATATAGAGACAACCAGTTGTGTAGTTTATATTGGAACTGAGGATTTTGCCTCCCTTCAGAACACAATCTTAAGTATTATTTAAGGCTTCATTGCTTTTGGATAAATACAGAATGTGTTTTTCTATTCCCTTATTCCAGCGTGCAGTTTTTCAAATGGACTGTAACCAGAGCTCTCTCTCTGTTTACATCGGGAACCATCTCAGGTTTACATCCAGAAAGCCTAATAGCATGAGCTGCAAACAATTCAGCAGATGTAGAGGCATGAAAAGAAGTTGTTTCATGAGGATTGTGCAGAACAACAGCGCAAGGCTGTGGCTTGCAGAAGATCTGGGCCAATTTTTTAGGTGGGGGCATTTGCTCCTGCCCACTCCTCTGGCCATTCCTGAGGGCTCAGGTGGTCATCAATCTGCAAAACTGCATGCATGTCAGGTGGAGAGTCTTTCCACATTTGTCTTTTGTAGATTGAGGCACATTTCTAGTAAGAGCTTCTTTTTCCCTAAATTTGGTGTGATATAAAGCTGTTCAGTCATTATGAACAAAACCCAAACAAAGCAAATGCAAATCTCATCAACATGGGTGTCTCCCAGAGCCTACACGGTGCCATTTGACATTTTGTCAATTTCCGCATGTCGTCCCCCTTGGCCCAAACTCCCCTGCTACTGGAAGACTGTTGTGCACCAGCCCCATCCCAGAAAGTTGGGGCAAGGAGAGAAAGCAGTGGGGTGAGAGGGGCCTTGGGTGGTGGTGGTACAATGAGAAGAATCACCCGGGAGACTGTGTCAGTGGACAGCTTGTTTATTATGGTGGAAGCAGAGGTTTATATAGGAAAGTTTCATGGGCAAAGAGGTGGGGTTGGTTTTCTGGTGGGCTTTTGAGGTTACATGGCCTTTGCCTTGTCCTCTGGTCACATGATCTACAAGAGACCTGGTTAGGATTAAAGGATTAGAGATCTAATAGTTTTGCTTGGGGCTGTTGAGTAAGAGACAGTGTATCTAGAATGGAGCATGCCAGTTTCCTGCTGTCCTCACTAGAAGGTCTCTGGCCTGGCAGCCATGCTCTACATTCCAGGTACTCCTGACTCATCCCAACACCATGTGGAAAACTTGGTGCATGTGTTTGAGGCACACTGTGCCGAAAGTCAGAGAGACCTTTTCCTCCCTACTGTTCTGGTTTACTGGATAAGTTCTGTCCATTGAGCAAGTAAGCATTAACTAGTAAATGAGATGGTGTAGCATCTCTGTTTCTTGATGACTTCTGGCATCATGGCATTCTGATTTGGAAAACCATTCCTTCAATACATATGACACATGGTTCCTTAGTACCTGAGTGACTGGCCTTGTCTACAAGAGCTGCTTGTTAGTGCCTTTTCCTAACTCTGTTTTTAGTGACTTCACGCTGGAAGCTTGAACTCAGCCATGGATATATACATCATGGGAATAAGTAAACTCTACAAACCCCTTAAACTCAGGACTGCTTTACCCCTAACCCAGAGAGCTTATTTCTGGATTCTTAACAGCCTTTTATGGCTATCAGTTCTCCATGTTTCAAACCCTAGGAGACAGCGGAGAAGTGCTGGACAGAAAGTCGGCTTCCAGAACGCTGATCTGGGCTGTCACCATCAGATGAAGATGATGACCCAAAGCATACATTTCTGCTGCCTCTGCCTGTAGCACCACTCAGTGGCAAGTTGTAGCTGCTTCTGTGTGAGTTGTGTCTATGCACCTGTGTGTGCCTGTGCTTGTATGTGCATTCATGACCATGCCTATGTCCATGTATACCTGTGTACTTGTGTATGAGTGTTTGTATGGGTGTCTCTGTGTACCTATGTGAGCATATATGTAAGTGTGAATGTGCATGCATAACATGCCAGTTTGTGTGCAACTAACTGTTTGAGCTTGAATATGTGTGTGCATTCATGCAAGTACCTTGGCACATCTCTGTGCCATGTGTACCTGTGTGTAAATGCAAATACATGGCTGTGCACATGTTCATGTGCATAGTTGTTCATCTATGCTTCCATATCTATATGTGGACACACATATGTGCAGGTATGCACAAGAGTATGTATACATATGTATTAATGAAAATGTTACTTTGTGTGGGCAAATCTAAGCATGAGTGCTCCTGTGCAGACCCTGTGTACATGTGTGTCCCTATATGTATGTGTGTGACCTGTTGCTTCAGCAAGCAAGTTCCAGCAGCCTCTGTCCTCTCACCACACATTTTCTGTTTCTCTTCCCATCTGAATGTCAATCAGGCCATGTTGGACCACTCTCTGACAGGTATGGCACAGGGAGAGAGGCCAGGACCAGCCTGTGTTCCTCTTTTAGGGGCTGAGTGGGATGGTGAGTGTTGGCAACTCAAAAACCACACCGAGTCGGGAGTCTTGTCAAGGCAGGAACTCACTTTATTGCGTCAGGCATTACCTTATATAGTTTAATCAAAAAGGGGTGTGGAAAAGGGAAGGGCAAAGGTGTATGTCATCTGGGGCAATGGCTGTGAGCCACTGGGAATTGGCCACGCCAGCTGTGATTGGGGAGAGGCAGTCCAAGGTCGGGCCCTGCTGTGTCACCTCCATGAGGAAGTGACTGGCCAGAGACAGGTTGCCAAACTTTAGTCAGGCTCAGGAAGTTACAGTAGGCCTCGTCATAAGTTATGCCACAATTATGAGGGTCCCGGAGAGCCAACATCTTCCCCCTTTTACTTTTGTTGTAACGGTGGAGAAACACAACCCCTGTCTTAGGTTGTCTCCCCCGTGGAGATCTAACCCATCACTGGGTGTTATGAATCTCATCCTCCAAGGTGCCTCTCCATGCTCTGTCTTAGGTTGCCTCTCCTCAGATACTGAAGTTGCCAGTCCTTGGGTAACCATGATTGTTTTTCATGGCCCCTGTCTTAGGTTCATCAGCCTGGGAGGGTCTTACCCGTCATTGGCCACATGGAGGGCAGGGGATGGGCAATCATATGAAGATGGCCAATCATGGGAGCTTGGCTCCTGACTAGCGAGCCTGTGAAAATGCACCTTGACTTGATGTAATTTGATTGCCTCTATTCTCTGATGAACAAACCCCATGAACTTATTGAATATACAGGGTCTGAAAATAAGGACAAGGAGAAGTGTAAGAAGGGGGCCAAGTAGAGGGAGGAGGTAGGGTAAAAAGCCATGTAAACCGGTCCAGGGTGGGTTTTCTTGAAACTCTCACCTCCTTTTTTCTAAATCTTCTTGGAGTTTTTTAAATCTTATCTTGGACAATCCTGGATCTATTGGCATAAAAGCAGCACTTTTCAGGGCTTTCCATATTGGGCCTCCAGTCGCCTTACTGCAGCATTGGGGTCTCCAAATCCTTGATCACTGGGCGGGATGGGAATCAGAAGTGTCAGGAGTAACACCATCCACATCCTTTATTGTCCCTGAGGGAGAAACAGAGGAGCCATCCTCAGGGCTGAAACACTCCCTGGACGGGTTATCATCATGGCCTCCTTGTTGGGGCAAATATTTAATATCCCTCGCCGGTACCCAGAGGGGTCTCTTTTCATTTTGAGGGAATACACACCCAAACCCTCTTCCCGCTGTAAGAAGTGGGTCTGGTACTCCCCATGCTCCAGAGAGCGGGTCTCTCCATTTGAACAGAATGGAGCTGTAGCTGGTAGATGAGGACCAATGTTTTTGGAAAGGAGACAAATACTTGTCCTCTTTAGAAAAATTTAGAATATTTAAGGTAAATAAGGCCTTTTTTAGGTGATCATGTGGAGGCAGGGACTCCCCCTTTTGTTTTTGTAATTGGATTTTTAGGGTTTGATTGGCTCTCTCCACAATGGTTTGTCCCCTAGGGTTAAAAGGAATACCGTGGAGTGTGAAATCTTCCACGTTTGAAGGAACTCTGAGAAGGGCTTGCTTATAAAGCATGGGCCATTATCTGTTTTAATTTGATCAGGTAGTCCAAGGGTGGCGAAACATTGAAGCATATGGCTGATTGCAGGTTTGGCCTTTTTCCCGGAGTATGCTGTTGCCCAGCAGGCACGCGAGAAGGAATCAACTGACAGGAAGATATACTTAAGTTTTCCAAAAGGGGCATAGTGAGTGACATCAATCTGCCAGAGATTGTTAGGCTGAAGGCCTCTAGGGTTGGTACCCAAATTTTGAAGAGGGGGGACCTGAAGAAAAGGTTGGCAAGATCGACAGGTGTGTATAATTTTCTTTAGGTCTTTGACTGCCAAGTGGGGATATTCATGTCTAAGCCCTCTCCAACTAACATGGGTCAATTGATGAAATTGGGTCACCTCAGAGACTGTGTGACACTGATGTGAAGAGGCCAGTTGATCAGCTATTTTATTTCCTTCTGTCAGAAATCCAGGCAAATTTTGGTGGCCTCTAAGATGATAGAGGTATATTGGATTTACCCTAAGTTTAGGGCATTGATAAGGGTCTGTAGTCCCTCCTGGTTTCCATGTCCCGGGCAGCTACTATCCACTTATCCATGGGTTGATGTCGCAGCCCAGCACAAGCTAGTCTATAGTCAGATGTCATACCATCCCAAACCAGCAACTGGATGAACAGGTCGCTCAATTCCCCTGGGGGAAACTTTCTTTGCAGGCTCTTTTGCACTCTGTCTATAAAGGTGGGGAGGTCCTCTGTGGCCTTTTGAGTAACCCTGGATATGGGAGACTCAGTAGGGCCTTCACCTAGCTTTCCCCAAGACGTAAGGCCGATGGCCCGAACCTGATCCTGATAGGGAGGAGGGATGGCTGCCTGTTGGGCCCCAGTAGCAAACTGATCAGCTGTGCCAGAGAGCATGCCATAAGTAATGGGTATGGGAGGCTGGGCCCTTTGGTTCTCTACGTGGCGGATGCAACATTCTTCACTGAAATAGGCCAGCCACTTAAGGACCATTGGACCTGGGAGCACTGCTTTAACTAAATCTTTCCAGTCCCGTGGCACACACGCCTGATGGGCTAGTCCCTCAAGAATAGTTTCTGCCCAGGGAGAATTGGGACCGTCTTCGACCATGGCCTTCTTTAACTCTTTAAGGTCCTGAGCCTGCCATGGATACCATGCGGTGGGTCTGTCACCTCCTGGGTTAACATTAACAGGGAAAAGGTGAGCAGTCCCCTCCTCAATGACCCCACCCCCCTTGTAAGGGGGTGGAACAGAGGGAGTCCGGAATGGATTGGTCTGTGTTTGTGAAGGCAGAGGGGCTTTACAGGGCCAAGGGGCACTCCCAAAAGGGTCTAGGGAGGGATACAGATGTTTAGATCGATCTGGAGGATCTTTGTGACCCAAGGGCCGGGGATCCAGCTTGGAGTCTGACTGCGCCTCAGGGACTGAATCAGCGGCCTTGGCCGGGGTTGGAGCCTGGGCCTCCACCACCTTTGTCCTTGGTGGGTGTTGGGGAAAGCAGCCCTTTCAGGCAGATACCATGGGGAGTGCTCCCAGAGGGGGGAATCTCTCCCTTTTCTATCTGGGCCCATCTGATTAACTTTTCAACTCTATCCCAAGTATCCCAATCAAAGAGATTGCTCTCCGGAAGCCAGGGTGCGATCTTTAGCAAGCATCCCCATGCCTGGAGAGCTTGGCTGTCTGAGAGGTCAAGGTCCCTGCTTTTGAGCAGGATCCTGAGGGAATCTAAAGAGGGGTCTGGCTTAGAATTGGACTTCCCCATAATTTATGGGAGTACACTCACCCGCAGACCGATTGGCCCGTCAGTGAACTTCGTGATAGGCAGTGCCTCACACGGGGCACCAATTTGTCAGACAGCTCTCCGACAGGTATGGCACAGGGAGAGAGGCCAGGACCAGCCTGTGTTCCTCTCTCAGGGGCTGAGCGGGATGGTGAGTGTTGGTGACTCAAAAACCACACCGAGTCGGGAGTCTTGTCAAGGCAGGAACTCACTTTATTGCATCAGGCATTACCTTATATAGTTTAATCAAAAAGGGGTGTGGAAAAGGGAAGGGCAAAGGTGTATGTCATCTGGGGCAATGGCTGTGAGCCACTGGGAATTGGCCACGCCAGCTGTGATTGGGGAGAGGCAGTCCAAGGTTGGGCCCTGCTGAGTCACCTCCATGAGGAAGTGACTGGCCAGAGACAGGTTGCCAAACTTTAGTCAGGCTCAGGAAGTTACAATAGGCCTCGTCATAAGTTATGCCACAATTATGAGGGTCCCGGAGACCCAACAAGGCTGGGCATTGTCTAGTTTAGGCAAGCAGCTGCTCAGAGCCATTCATGCAGTAGGAGACTGGGGAAGGGAGCTCCCTAGAAGGTGAAGATTGGGGTGCCCCTTTCACATCCTCTCTCCTTGTCTGCCACTGCTTTCTTACCATTCACATGAAAATTCAGAAACTGTAAAGTGGGAGGAATGTTAGGCCAGGGGGGCTAATTCCATCTATTTGTCTGTCAGTGCTGGAGAGTCTATGGACAGACCGTGGGTATCAGAGCCTCAGGAATTCTCTGGGGTCTTCCAAAAGGCTTCTGGCTTCTCACCAGTGAGACTTTGATTGGCCTCAATGGCCTGAGCTTTTGTCCAGAGCTGGTTTCTGTGTTCTCTGCAGTCGGTGCTCCTAGTAGTGGAGGTTTCAGCTCACTGCCAACCTTAGTGTCCCCGGCTGGACTGCTCTGGCCCTGAAGTGAGCTTGTGCTTTGGCTGCCTGCTCACACCTCTGCAGGCTTTACAGATATCAGTTGCTCTAAACCTCTCAGGTATACAGTGAGGAAGGCTCCTCAGGCTCCCATTTCACTCTTGAGAAGACTGTGGTGCCAAGAAGGGAAGTAACCAGGCCCAAATTTCATAGCCAGCAAGTGGCATAATTGGAAAGCCCCAGGCCCTTAGCTGAACTTATGACGATGGCACAACTTTTCCACTTATGTGTTGCTTTCGTCACCTCTAATGTACGTATCTCTTTAACCAAGTTCACAACTCAAATGCAACTTCAAATAACTTCAGATGGAGGCCTGTCTTCCCAGGCAAAGGTGAGGGTTTTGGTAAAATCCATTATCTTGGGGCATGCTTTGTTGTGGCGAGTCAACACCAGTTCCACTTGATGTCTGATTTTTTTTTTTTAAACAAAGGAAGCAATCCTTACTTGATTGGGTTCATTTTCTCCACCAATTAAATAATTAAAGGGCAGAGAATATCTTGGCACAGCAGAAAGCAAACTTTATTACAAGTGGAGAGAGAGAGAGAGAGAGAGAGAGAGAGAGAGAGAGAGAGAGAGAGAGACTCCACAGGTGACGCAGGGACTTGGAAACTGATAAACCCAAAGCTCCTAGGAAGGCTTGGGCCTTTTGTGTTCTTGATGGTAAGGGACAGGCTCCCTCTCCTAATTTTGTATTGGTTGACACGGAAGAGCAGAGAGCGAGCCCATAGATCACAGCTCCAAGCTGAGTGACATAAGTCTGGTTCAGCCTTGGTTTTATCTATACTGGTCCTGATTGCCTGATTGGTCAGTCCTGGGGAAAGGGGTCCTGCTGGCTGGGAGTTGGGGGGGCATGGTGAAGAACTAACAGATCTTTGTCTCAGACCTGTCTGTTTCATCCCATATTTCTCTTCTTTTAAAGAATTTCCTTTTGAAAATGACATTGTAAGGTGGTTTCTATGAGGTGCATTGTTTAGACTTAGGAGGAAGGAGGAATGCTTAACACAGTTAAGCACAAGGCCACAAGCATTCTGCCCTAAGTAAGCAGTTCGTTGTTTTTAATGCCCTTTCTTCCTTTGAGGTGTCTTTACGAAGATAAGCACTATCTCTGCAGGTAGTTTGGATTTTATCAGTTGTGTGGAAGTTTTTCTTGACTCGGCCAGCAGGAAATGCAAACTAGATGCTGGGATGAGGGACTTCTTTTCTTCTCATGCTTTTTTAAGTTTTCCTACCTGTTGTCCTGTCTTACTAAGCTACACAGCCACTCCTGAACAGAAGGCCCAACTCATGAAGGGTTAATGGGAAATATGAAGGTTTTGACCATTGAGAAAATACATTTGCTTATTCAAGTTCTTCTGCTACTGAGCATAACAGGTTTGTTGATTGGTGAGTACAAAGGTGGTATGTAAACCCAGGAGACAGACTAAAGAGTGGGCAAAGGCCTATTACTTGTAGCAAGTAAGAGCACACTGGAGATCATTCTCAAAACAGTGCTTCTCAGATTAAGAAAGCAAGGGGCTTCTATTAAGGGGAAATTATACACATCCATATAGCAAAGACTGGTTATCACATGTAGAAGCAGGCACATTAGTTAGGATGCATCCATGCTCAAAAAATGGTAGACCCAGTGAAGAGAGACTTCTATCAGCCACAAACTATAAAGCAATTCTTGCTTTGCAAACAAGCCTGTCTGCAATCCCTCCATAACCAACCATAAAGTTCTGCAAACAAGACCTTCTGAGATCCCCTACTGGGGAAAGAATACAGACCTCGAATCTTTTCCCATAGTCCTCCTGGAGACTTTTATCCAGAAATTCAGGCCATTATCTGGAAATGCAGGCCTTTACCTGGAAATGTAGGCCTTAGATCCTCTACCCAACCTCCATGATTCTGTTTACAGACAGAAAAGTACTTAAGACCCCTGCTGTGTGCCCAGTATGGCTTCTACAGACTCCCACTGGTCAGGTCACCCATCATTGACTAACAAAAGGTCATGGTGGATTATCTGAGGTTGGTTGCTTTTTCTTTCCTGCCTGTGACTCTTTCAACTCCTAATTCCTAACATTTTGATGCTGAAACTGGGAGAGAGTTCTCAAACATCAAGAACACCTCTGGGCAAAGAATTCAGTATTTGAATGAGTACAGTGGACTCCAGGTCATGTGAGTCGGAGTGACTCAGGGGTTTAAGTATGTTTCTTGTTTCCCTGGAAATTGAAGCCCAAACAATGGAAAAACAACTTTTGAGGGGTGTTAATAGCCCTTAGTTAAAACATCCTCCCCGCCTGCCCTGCGGCTATAAACACAAATCATGGTGTGGTATGCCATGTCTCTAAGAGGATGCTTTAGGGGTGTGTTGAAGAAAAAGCATAGTTTTCACCTCAAAGGGGATAAGAGTTTATTCTGGAGCCAGATAGGAGTGACCATAGCCAGGGAACACAGATTCAGGTTACCCCCAAATTCCATGTTCCAGCGTGGTAACAGTTTCATGAAGTTTTTATAGTAACAGAACAAAGAAAAGTCGTAAATGAAGACACTTCAAGTACATTGGTGGAAGCATTAAGTACGCAGATAAAAGAGAAATCTCAGCTATAGGCTTCAGATGCTCTCTGGTGGCCTTTTGGTTGGTAGAAGCTGGTGGTCTGCTAAATTATATTCCAAAAGGTTTTTATCTGTTAGTCACAGCATATTAAATCAGAAACAGAGATGGGCAAAGAGTGGCTAGTTAAGGGGCTAAAGATGGTTCAAGATAATTAGGCTCCGGACCTGCATCACTCCAAACTCTCCACAATCACTGAAGTTCTAACCACATCAAGCTTCACAGAAGGTTCAGTTCCAAGATGCAGTTTGTTAGGGTTCAGATCTGCAGCAACCCTCTCTCCAGTGCAACAGGACCTCATGGTTTTATAAGCCCTCTGAAAATATAGGAACTGAGTTAATGAGCACCCTGACCATCTGCAGACAAGATAAACAGACTCTTTACACCTTTGACCTGAGACCAGATTACTACAAGAGCTGTTTCAGCACTGTGTGTTTCCCCTTTGATAATCTTAGAAGATAAACAGACCCCTTATCCCATGATCCTGGTCGATGGAAGGGGGTAGTTTGACAGAGGATAGTCTTTCCTGATAAGCCCTGGGCTTTCTCTCTCTTGCCTAACTTCCCACTTTCCACATCCCCCCAAACCCCCATAAAAACCCCCAACCAACAGCCTGTAAACTGTCAGCTCCTCTATCCCAAACTGAGGACTGTCCCATGCATTTTCCTTGCCAATAAACTCTATCCTGCCAGAGTCCTTATCTGTGTCCTGGTGCTTTCTCCTGATTTTGGCTTGATTTACCTATCACAGTTTTTCTGCAAACTTTGGTTCATTTGCAAAAGCATAACTCTCACCTCAAAGGGGATAAGAGATAGTTTATTTTGGAGCCAAATATAAGTGACCATGGCTGGGAACAGATTCAGATTTCCCAAAATGCCATGTTCTGCAGTGGTAACAGTTACATTACATTTTTATAGTAACGGAACATAGAAAAATCATAAATCAAGACACTTCAAATACATTGGTAGATACATTCATTAGGTGGGGCATAGCAAAGCGGGGGTGGGTATGGGGGTGGGTATGGGGGGATGGAGGGGGGGATGTTCTACTACAGGTCTCAGAATCTATGTGATGACAGTCTTAGCTTTTTGATTGGTGAGACCCTAGTGGTCTGCTAGGATAATACATTCTAAAAGGTTTTTATCTGTTAGACACAGGATGTTAGATCAGAAACAGAGAAGGGCAAGGAGTAGCTGTTTAGGGGGCTACAGATGGCCTGAGATAAATGGTAATTAGGCTCTAGATCTGCAACATTCCAAACTCTCCACACTCATTGAAATTCTAATCTATTACCAGCCTTGCAGGAGAAAGTCCAGTCTGTAGACGGAATGTTTTTTTCTGGGCACTTTTAGTCACAGTATGTAACATGCTCTCTTGGGAGGAGTACTAGTACACAGGGTCCTGCAAAGGCATTCCCAAAATCTACCCCAAGTCTGGGCAAATGCTCTAAAGGGGAGTCAGGGATCTTCACAGGAAGCAAAAAGTATTTTATACCAAGTAGGATGCTTTGGGCTATAACAGCCAACTAAACAAAGTCACTCAGGGTCACCGATTATCCCTTCAATAAGAAATCCTGAGCCTTGTAAGTGCTAGAATTGGTGAATTCAGCAATTGAATAACATCATCACAGAACAGGATAATATCTTTGCTAGCTGTAGATTTGAGAGGATTAATATCTAGACTATAGAAAGAATACATAAATCTATAAAACCAAACTCAAGCAACATAACAGGTAGCTGAAATGAATAGATAATTCTCAAAAGACTAAGTACAGATGGCCAATAAACATGAAAAAATGTTCAACCTCAGTAGCCATCAGAGAAATGAAAATCAAAACTTTACTGAGATACCATCATACCCTAGTCAGAATGGCAGTCATCAAGAAAACAAATAATAAAGTTGGGAGTGGTGGCACATGCCTTTAATCCCAGCACTTGGGAGGCAGAGGCAGGCGGATCTCTGTGAGTTCGAGGCCAGCCTGGTCTACATAGTGAGTTCCAGGCCAGCTGGGGCTACGGGGAAACCCTGTTTCAAAAAGACCAAAAAAAAAAGAAAGAAAGAAAAAAGAAAAGAAAACAAGTAATAGCAAATTCTGGCAAGAATGTGCACAAAGGGAATCCTTATACAACCAGCCCTATGGAGATCAATATGGAGAGTTTTCAAAAGACTGAAAAATAGATCTGCCACGTGACCACCATGCCTGAATGATTACTTGAGGAACTTCGAGTCAACAGATACTTGCCCATCGATGTTTATTGTAGCACCGTTCCCAATAGCTAAGGTATGCAGCCAATCTAAGTGTCTAAACCCAAGACTGGTTAAAGAAAATGCAGCCTATAGACACAATGGATTTTTTTTTCAGCCGTAAAGAAGAGTGATGTTATGCTGCTTGCAGGTACTAGTGGAGATAATCACATTAATAAAATTAAGCTACGTTCAGAAAGACAAACCTGCGTGCTTCCTCTCATTTGTGTTTACTGGGTTTTATACAGCTACCTAAAACCACATATACATATGTAAGTGAAGACGGAAATGATACCGCCCCGAGGAAGAAAGACCACAAATGGAGGGGAAGGGTGTAGAAGGAAGGGACGAACATATATAAAATATACACTTGTACAAAGATTTAAAAATTTTAAAATGATATCTGGGCACTTTACCACATCCAAATCAATCAAACAAAAAAGCAATTAATCATCAATTGATGAGTCACCGAAGTCTCCATTTGATCTCCCTTCTCTGCTCTCCTGTGTTTGGCGAGTCCTTTTAGGCTGGCTTTTCCTGCAAAAATGTCTACTGCAATTCTAACCATGCCAGGCAGATGAGAACACTGTTACCTCAGTCCCTTTCTGGAAGCACGGAGTACTTCCCCAGATGTCCTCACCAGGTTCCCTTCTCATGACTACATTCTCTTTCTAAGCTGTACTAGGATTCTCCAGTGCTGTTTGTATATGGAGGCGGAGATGTCTTGAGATCTTTAGTTCAAAGTCCAAGATTCAGGAGTGGTAGATTCTAGTCTGAGTCCACAGGCAGAACAGTGTCCAGCTCCAAATTAATCAGGCTCTGCCTTTTCTTCTGCTTAGATAATGGGCAGATTGGATGAGACCCACTTGCTTTGCGAAGGGCCATCTGCCCTACTCTGTCTTCAATTCAAATAATTCAAATCTCCCCTATAAACACCCTTACAGACACATCCAGAAATAATGATTTATCAAATATCTGGGTGTCCCATGACCAGGTTCAGTTGACACATAACATCAGCCACTCCATAAGCCTCAGTCAATAGTAAAGGGAACTTAATGCCTGACTGGTTTGAACTAATCCAGATTCATGCTGGGGCTAGAGGAAGACCAGCCCCCAGAAATTCAGTCTTCTAATCCCTGAGCTCAGCTGGAATTTTGCTCTCAAAGACAAAGGGAAGGGCTGTTGGACACCTGCATCTCTTTGGTTCATTCAACTCTTGTATGATGCTCTTGAAGCATAAGAGAGGTGTTATTATTGCTGTGGTAATAGATAGCACTTACTAAGGTCAGTCTATACCACATGCTGCTGTCACTTTCCCATAAGATGACAATGCACAACTTTCATTTCATTTCATCATCTTAACTTGGAGCCCCTTGCAGGGGGATTTTTAGGAGAGGAGGAGGAAGAACGCTAGTAGCTGAAATTCCTTAGAAGAGTTCAAGATGAATTCTCTTCATGTCAAATTTGCTGTCTAGAAATAACAGTTTTGTTGTGTTTGGGCTGATTTCTATTTCTTTTCTTTCTAGAAGTTCTTTCTAGCAGTTTCTTTCACCATGGTGTTTTCTACATCGGTTTGCTTTCTTTGATGGTATCCCCAGTATGCACGCCCAGGTGTCAAGGAGAGAGTCAAATGATGTGAAAAGCCAGTCAAGAGGAAAAAAAAAAGGAATGCCTTTTGTAGTTTCACTTGATTTATTTATTATTTATTCATTCATTCATTTATCTAGTTATCTAATTTATTTTTCTTTCAATATGCCTGCAGTCATTATTAACTGACTAGAATTTAAAAAAATATACCATAGAAGGGCTGGAGAGATACTCAGTGGTTAAGAGCTTTTGCAGAGGATCCAGGTTCAGTTCCCAGCACCCACATGGAAGCTAACAACAGTCCATGACTTCAGTTTCAGAGGATCTGACACACTCTTTTGGCCTCTGTAGGCATTGCACGACATGGATGCACCTACATACGTGCAGGCATAACACTAATACACACAAAAATAATAACCTATTTTTTAAAAATGCCATAGACGATACCTTAGTTTGTCCTCATGTCCCCTTAGTCTGGTGTTCCTGTTGCCAGGGTCTCTGCCCTACACAAAATGGGCTGTCTTTTTCTTCAGTCCAGCTCTCAAAGAAGACTTTGCAGGGTCACAGGGAACTATCGGCTTCTGTGAAGTGTTTCCTAACAGTTGGATCTCACAAATAGTATTCTCCAGGCACAGGCTACCATATCGATACAGGAATTCCAGGGTGTCTTTGAAAGCTGACGGAGCATTTCTTGGCTCTATTGAGCTTAGCTTGAGAGACTAGCATCCCGGAAACTCAACGGCCACCAAAGCTACCTCAAGCCAGAGGCTTTTGGGTTCTTGTCTGAAATTCGCAGACCACAGAGGGTGAGCTTTAGAAAGGGATATTTATTAAAGGGAGCTTAGGATAGAGAAGTAGAGCTCCTGTACAGCAGGAGGAGTCCCCGGGAATGGGATGCCACTGGGCCTCATTCCCTAGGAGTTAATAAGGATTTAGTGAAGGGAGGAGGGAGGAGGAGATGAGCTGGTCAGTCCAGTTCTCATTCCAGGTGTCCAGGTCCCTCGAGGTCCTGGTCATGTCCTCAGCATGTCTTCCAAGAGCAGGGTATTACTTCAGAAAAAAAAAAAAAAAGCGAGAAGGAAAAGAACCAAACCCCTCACCGGCCTCCCCAGCCTCTGGCTATGGTGGAACCAGTGGCATCTTTAGATTGGATAGTTCTGGCATCTATGGCCTCAGTTGGGGCAAATCACTAGTGAATATAATGAATTTCCAGCTCTCAATCGGAAGAGAAACTGGTAATTTTTATTTTGGGGTCTTTTTACCCTAACCTGCCTAACCAATTTCTGTCTCCTGCTCTTATCACCGTTTACCAAGAGATCATAAATCAGTTATCTGTCAGGGTGGGTACCTTCTTACTGATCTTGTGGAAATCACAGGTGCAGACTTATTTATTTGCCGGTTTCAGGTTTGGCTGTTCCCTTGCAATGCTTGGTCCCGCAATCCTCAGCGTTCACCCAAGCTTTGCTGGGCTTCAAAAGGTGCCACTGAAGATAGGGCAGATGTGAAGGACCTGGAACATCTTGCAGATTTTGGGCTCACAGGACTGATACCTCGGAGTCTGATGGAAAGTGCTGATTCGGGTTCTCTGGGTTCGCAGAAGCTGTAGACATCCTAGCTCTTCAAATCTCAGTTCTGCACATCTGCCTAGATTCCTTGTGATGTGCTGAACTTTCTCACAGATAAGCTTCCTCCTTGTCTCTCAAAACATCTTTCGGGTAAAGTTTCTTGGGTGCTCCACCTTCACATCTAGAATTCCTTTGTGTTTTCTGAAGGGTTTCTAACCCAGCAGGAACTTTTCTTTCCAACACCCTCCATGGTTCCAGCCATGGACTAGAAAAGAGGCTACTGTTTATTTGTTGATTTATTCTGAATTGGTACTTATAATCTTAAAGAAAAAACAAGCATATGAACGTTCCCTTGAAAGCCAGTTTGCCTCCCACCTGAAAGCCTGTGTAAATCAGCTTGCCTGGGAACCCACTCCTGTGAATTAATGAACTATCATTATGCAAAAGTCTGTTCAGCTAGTTCTTGGAGTCCCACAGAGTTTTCTTTGCTTCCTTCCCCTACACCCCCCCCCCAAACCCTTTCTCATATCCCTGATACACTCTGATGTGCTAGGTCCTAACGAATCTCTGAAGTCATTTCCAGTCCATTCACTGGCCCTCCTGGAACCAGATGAGCTAACTGCTGGCTTCCTTGATGGCGTTGTCTCCTCTGCTCTGTCTGCATCTTCTTTACAAGTCTTTTCCACAGACTGTATCACTGACTGAATTATGTCCCCTCAAATATTTCCTTCCTCCTTCCATTCTTTTCTTTTTTCTATTTTTGAGAGTCTCTACGTAGCCAGGCTGGCCTCTAACTCACCACCTTCTCACCTTAGCCTCCCAAGTGATGGGATTACAGACATGTACCACCATACCCAACTCAAGTTCTCTCAAATTTATACATTGAAGTTCTAACACAGAGACTTAAAACCAGACTATATTTAATGATGGGGTCTTTAAAGAGGGGGGGTGAGGGTTAATGAGGTCTTTAGGGTGTTCTCTAATCCAGTAAGATTGGCATCCTGTAGAAGAGATTAATCCACAGTATACTCAGAGGTGCGATCATGTGGAGAAAATGGTCACCCATAAGCCATGGAAGAGGCTTCAGAAGAAACCAGACTTACACCTTGACATTCTTTAGGACTGTGAGAAAACAAGTGTCTATTGTTGAAGCCTCCCAGTTGGTGCCATTTTGTTATGGTGGCTCTAGAGAGAACTCTTATCTTCTACCTAAAATCAAGTTACTCCCTTGTTCAAGGCTTTTCAAGAGCTCCTGGGCTCACTCAGGGTCCTGCTGCTCTGGTGCTACATGCCCCTCCTGTCCTCCCTCCACGCTCCCTGCTTCAGTTTCTGCTTGTCTGATTTCCAGTCCATGGACATGGCTCTGCACCTTTGCATAACTGTTTCTTCCATGGTCTGTACTTCCAACCTCTTGCTCTCCCATCTCTATCTGTCAAAATCACATCATCTTCTGAGAGCCATACACTCTCCCAAAGGCACATGTGAGTGGATGACCCCTTCACCTCCCCGCATCACCTGGTAAAATTCCATGGCAGTCTATCTGACATGCATCCCCTTTGCGGTGTACCGGATGACCTTCCTCTTGACTGACATTCTGGAGTGAGTAGCTTATGTTCACTAATATGGGTAGATGAAATGGCAGGCCAGATTGGTATCCAGGAAAAAAAAAAAAAAAAAAAAAAAACTGGGCCAGAAATAAAACAATTTCCATAGAAAATGAGAAGTGGCAAACGTGGTTTAAAGTGATGCCGACCCTGAGACGACCCAGGAGGAAGTGCGACTAGTGCAAAGGCTTCCTAGCTCCCTCTGCAGCACACTGAAAACGTAGCTAAGGCTACTTGGGATAGAATTTTGGGTGGTTATTCTGAGATGTTTTCTGAGAGGAAAACATTTGATCCTTGGAGACAACTTGACAGGTACCTCACCTTGGAAAGCTAGCTGGCTGGAGGGATTTCTGAAGCGCTTTTACTCTGAGACTTGCTTGCTACAAGTGATCAAAGGCAAAACCAGCCATGGCATCTCCTTTCCATCTGTTCCTTGGGCTTTGACTAGGGTGAAAAGCTAATCGGAACCAAAACACAAGAAAAAAACCAAACAAAGATAGTGCTTCTCCCCTGGACTCATGAAAAGCCAGGAGAAGACCTTCTCATTTCTGCACGAGGAAAATGAGATCTGAAACTCTTAGTCATGTGAAAATGTGAAATCTGGTAGGATTCCCCTGCATCTTTTATTATACATGTGCTTGTGTGTGTGTGTGTGTGTGTTTGTGTGTGTGTGTGTGTGTGTGTGTGTGTGGTGTTCCTGCATACGGAGGCCACAGGAAAACCTTGGGTGTTACTCCTTAGGCATCATCTATCTTTTTCTCTCACTGCCTTGCACTTTCAGATTAGGCTGGGCAGCCTGTCCAGCAGCTCCCAGGGATCCACCTGTCTCCACCTCCCCAGCACTGGGATTGCAACCATGTGCCACCTCACTCTGGTTTTATGTGGGTTCTGGGATTTGAACTCAGGTCTTTGTCCTGGCAAAGCAAGCACTTTATCTTCTGAGCCATTCTCCACCAGTGAGGCTTAAAGGACCAAGTCTTCCTCCCTCCCTCCCTCTTTCTCCCTCCCTCCCTCCCTCCTTTCCTTTTTTTTCTTTCTTTCTCCCCTGATCTCAGAAGTAAGGCCTACTGTTAGGGGGCTTGAGTGTCTCTCTTGCTAAAGCCAAGAACTTCCTGGAAGAAGGCTGTCAAGCTGGAGACATGGATAGGCTGACGTCAGGATCTCTACAGCAGTAGGATTGGGCACGTTTCCAACCTGGGTTATTAAGGTCCTGATTTACAGGCCAAGTGCTTTGAGCTGGGTTCCCCCAATATAGCAGACCAGGGAGCCTGTGCAAGGAATTTATGAAGAAAGGGCCATTAGGAAAAAGGAGGAGGGGTCAGGCAGGGAGTTCAGTAAAGACAGGGTGTCCCCAGATTAGTTCTCTGCCAATCCCAGAGTAGCTGTGTAGCATGACTCCGACTACAGAACTGGTCCCTCTTGTGGTCATTTGTCACTGGCCATTGTGCTGGAGGTTGGGTAACTTCCCACCAGGACAGGAGGAACATGACTTCAGAGACGGGAGCAACTGGGAGTTAACAGCTGAGCTTGTCTGCCCCAGCCATTAGCACAAAGTATATCTGAAGTGCTTGGGACCAGCAAGCAAAATGCACTTCTGTTCTACACATACCTTTTAAGTGGAACCCAAAGGTAATGTTATACAATTTCTAAATAAGGTCACATTCGGAAATGCTGGGAGTTGGGACTCCAATGCATGGCACTATGTTGGGCAGGGGGAGAATGACCTTTTACCTCTTCATTGCAGCCAACATATTTCAGCAACTAGGGCAGTGCTGCCTCCCAGCTGGCACGGAGGATCACAAGCAGTACCAGCTCCATGTGGAAACTGCTTCTGGGGAAAGGAACTTTACCATAATATTTCATTAAATTTATTTATTCTCAGGAAGGGTATATGTGTGGGTGTCCTTGGGCCATGGTGCCCATGAGGAGGTCAGAGGACAATTTGCCTGAGTCAGCAAGCACCTTTATCTGCTGAATCATGGGAATCATGAGGCAAAATAAATCTTTACTCCTTTTAGTTGATTTTCTCAGACATTTTGTGATGGGGCAGAAAGTTAATGGAGTTCTCAAAGATGATTCTATAAAGATGATCAAGGTTTTTTTTCCTTAGTTTTAATTTTGAACTTTAGTGATCTAACCCATGTGACATACGAGGATCAAATTTGCCATTGTCAACCACATGGGCCCCTAGATATTTTTGAACAGTATTATTGAGATACGTAACTAATTCACATGCATTCATGTTAAGGGCACAATTCAGCTGTTTTTTAATTTAGTCAGTTTGATGAGCATCACAATCAATTTAGGGCATTCTGTCTCCCTTGAAGAAACATCGTACTCATTAACAGTCACTCCCTGCTTCCTCCAACCACCTCCTTGCTCTCTACAAACCAACCACAGACCTACACAACTACAAATCTAATTTCTACCTCAGTAGATTTGCCCGCTCTGGACAATTTATAGAAGTGGAATGAGAGATGCCTTTTAGGACTGGCTGCTGTCACTTAGAAAAATGTTTCAAAGTCATTTCATTTCTTATTGCTGAATAATATGATATTTGGGTTGTATCACTTTTATTTATCCAACCATTGAATGATGGGTGTTTGGGTCTTTTTGACAGAATCCAGCAGTTTTTAGCAGTGTCCTTGCTTTCTGGTGTGGAGTTCTTGTTCATATGTGTCTAGGCCTGGAAGACCCTGTTCTCCAAGTAGCACTTACTCCCTTGAGTGAGAATGGAATGTCAAGACTAAACTATTAGTCAGGGCATGCTGGTGCCACTGGGCTGTCTACTAATTACAGAACCTGTAGTTAGATGCAGGTGTAACATTTTTGTTTATTCATTGGCTGTTTCAGATGAAATCTACCTAGAGTTAATCCTGCAGTTTCCAGTTCAAATTAGGGCCATGCATGGGGTTTTGCTTACCCTCATCAGTTTTACTGTATTTTTGTAATGATAAGAATCAAAACCAGTTTTTTGTTTGTTTGTTTGTTTGTTTTTGTTTTTTGGTCTTTTTGAGGCAGGGTCTTCCTGGAGCCCCAGCTGACCTGCAACTCGCAATGTAGACCAGGCTGGCCTTGAACTCAGAGATTCGCCTGCCTCTGCCTACCAAGTGCTGGGATTAAAGGCGTGTGCCACCGTGCCCGGCTCAAAACCTGCTTTTTTCTACTCTAAAATTCTGCTTCTCAGTGATATCAAAGTAATTATTCACTTACAATGCCCTGTAACCCCCCCACAGCACATGTGTTTACATACAAGTACGCACATATCCAACCACGTGAGCGAGCGGAGCACAGACTCTCTCTCTCTCTCTTCATAACACCAACACTTAAGGAGTAATAAAGTGACTGAAAACAGTTTGAGATCTGCTAGTGTTTTTTTTTTCCCCCAGAGTTTCACTGTGTTATAAACTTGCTGTGTAGACCCAGATGGCTTTGAACTCACAGAGATCCTCCTGCCTCTGCTTCCCCAGTGCTGGGGTTAAAGGCGTGCACCATCACCCTTGCCTTCTGCTAGTTATTGTTGCACTATAAGTTTGTCACCAGAGATGTGTGGCTGGAAATTGTAGCAGCACTTGGGTAGTTCTGTGTGATGGCACCATTAACAGTGCGGTTAACTTCATTTGGTTCATTTCCTTTTTTATTTCTAAAGATTGCTTTTTCAATTTCTAATTTTCTTGTATATTGTGCTGTAAACTTAAATCTATACAATAAGATTTATGTAAGTAAGTTTAGCTTTTATTTCTTTGTTTATCTGTGTATGGGTACATGGTCATATGTGCCCACACCTGTGTGTGTGGTGTGTGGTGTGTGTGTGTGTGTGTGTGTGTGGGGTGTGTGTGTGTGTGTGTGTGGGGTGTGTGTGGTGTGTGTGTGTGTGGTGTGTGTGGTGTGTGTGGTGTGTGTGTGGTGTGTGTGGTGTGTGTGGTGTGTGTGTGGTGTGTGTGGTGTGTGGTGTGTGTGTGTGTGTGTGTGTGTGTGAAGAAGCCACATTCATGAAGGTTCAGAGGTTCAGAAACCTCTGAATAGGCTCATCTGAGCTGTACCCAAGAGAGTACGTATATTAATACGCATGACATATATAG
>NW_008341886.1:2486093-2491641 GCF_000622305.1 Nannospalax galili | reverse complement strand
TCTCTCTCTCTCTCTCTCTCTCTCTCTCTCTCTCTCTCTCTCTCTCGTGAAGTTGCCAGATCATCTTGAACAACATAAGCAAGATTCAAAAGACCCGAGAAGCTAAAACAAAACTAACATCACAGTCACCCAACACAGTGCTCCATCTGGACAGAGTATGAGTAAGAAACTGCTTTAAGAAACACAGATTTGGGACTGGAGAGATGGCTCAGCGGTTAAGAGCACTGACTACTCTTGCAGATGACCCGGGTTCGATTCCCAGCACCCACATGGTGGCTACGAACCGTCCTTAACTCCAGTTCCAGGGGAGTCTGAAGCCCTCTTCTGGCCTTCGCTCATTGCAGGACATGGGTGCACTCACACACATTCAGGCAATATACTTATACACATAAAATAAAAATAATAAATTAAATATTTTTAAAAAGAAACAGATTTGAGTCAACGGTTCTTCCTTTCTTCTCTCTTTTAAAAATATTTTATTTATCATTTTTTATTTTATGTGTATGAGTGTTACATCTGCATGTAGGTAAATGCACCCATGTCATGCAATGCCCACAGAGGACAGAAGAGGTTTGTCGGATCCCCTGGGACTGGAGTTTTGGACAGTTGTTAGCTGCCATGTGGGTGCTGGGATTTGAACCCGGGTCTTCTGCAAGAACAACCAGTGTTCTTAATCACTGAGCTGTCTCTCCAGCCGCCTTCTTTCTTCTCTTAACAACAAGGGAGGAGGTTGTGAGTTGGTGATAACAACTTGAGGATCTTGGGGTTCTGAGGTCTGTGTGGTATTTCTGAGCTGTTTAAGCAAGGACAGGTGTCTGTCTCTGAACATTTGTTGAGATCTGCCCTGCATGGGAGTCAGAGGAAAGGTTCTGCTTCCCCCAAACACATGTGAAAAGACGGGGGCGGTGTCTGTAGCTGGCCCCTGCACTCCAGGAACAGACTTGTCTGCCAAAACCAAAGGAGATGGCACAGCGTGGGGCATGAGGCAGAAGAGAAGAGGCGATGTCAAGGGAGCGGGGCCCTGGCACAGCTCCAAGGGCTGCATCAGATCCATGGGGTGGGGGACCTGTTCCAGGCTTTGTAAAGATTTGCTGAACCAACTAATTAGGGCATCCCAAAGCTTAAAGAGGTGTCCATGAAGGAGTGAGTCCTGCTGGGTCTGCTGGCTCGGGCTTGTAATCCTAGCACTTGAGAGGCTAAGAGAAGAGGGAAGATTGTGAGCTCTAAGCCACCCAGGGCTGCAGAGTGACACCCTGCATTAAAGAAGACAAAAACAAAACAAAATGAGTAAATTTGGGAGCATTTAAGGACAAAAGAAACAATCTTTTGCTGGTTTATTTTAGGAGAAATTCAAGTGTCTGTGAGGGCATGAGTTTTAGCATACAAAGGCCCTCATCCTCTGGGGTTCCCAAAGGAAAGGGAGGCAGGACAATGAAAAAAAAAGACAGAACAAAGGAAGAGTGGAGAGTGCCAGGGCCCTTAGTGTGGTGTGTGTGGTGTGTGTGTGTGTGTGTGGTGTGTGTGGTGTGTGTGGTGTGTGTGTGGTGTGTGTGTGTGGTGTGTGTGTGTGTGTGTGTGTAGGCCAAAGGTCAGCAGTGGGTGTCCTCCTCAATCATTCCACACCTTACCTTTGGAGGCAGGGTGTTTCACTGAACCTGGAGCTTGTTGATTCTGGAAGATTGGCAGGCCACCAAGGTCCAGGGTCCTCCTGTCTTGCCTCCCCATTGCCGGATTGAAAGTGAGTGCTGCTGTGCCTAGCTTCTTTATTTTATTTTTTAATAAAAATACTTTATTTGTTATTTTTATTTTTTGTGTATGTGTGTATTGCCTGCATGTAGTAAGTGCACCCGTGTCATGCAATGCCATGGAGGGCAGAAGAGGCCATCAGATCCCCCGGAACTGGAGTTACAGACGGTTGTTAGCTGCCATGTGGGTGCTGGAATTCGAACCTGGGTCTTCTGCAAGAACAACCAGTGTTCTTAACCACTGAGCCATCCCTCCAGCCCCTTTATTTTATTTTTATATGGTGCTGGGGATTGAAGTCGGATCTTAATGCTTTTGCAGCAAGCACCTTGCTGATTGATCCATGTCCTAGCCCCTCGCCTCTCTTTCTGTCCTTCCTGTTCTATTACCTCTTCTTTTTCCCTGTAAGCAACTATTTACAAATGTTTATGTTCTTATATGTCATGGAAATTGTAAGCCAAGTCTTCATATATCCATATTCTCTCTTTCTTAGTCTACTAAGCTCTCTGTTCTATCCCACTTTTTCCACTTGACCATAAATCTCAGAAATCAACTCATAATGTAAATCCTTCTCACTCTTTTTTGTCACTGATTTAATAATACTCTAGTGCTATGGTACTCCAGATAATTCACTGTGCGTTTCATCAATGGGCAATTGGGTTGTTCTGTTTTGTGTATCTAACAAATAGTGCTGCAGTGAATAGCCCCTGAAATTTACATTATCAATCCTTACTAGTGTACTATTAGGTTAGATCTTAAAAGTAAGCTAGCTAGGCTAAAAAAAACTTATATCGTTAGATTTAGAATTCTGCCAAAATTTCTTTCAAATTAATTTATTAAGGGTTGTACTGTGATATTTAAATTCCATCTTTTTTTTTTTTTATTATTATTCATTAGCTGGAACAGTTCTACGAAAAGTTTTCCTTTATTATGAGTACACCCAAAGACACTGCATTTAGAAAAATCAGCACTGGGGACTGATGCTTTCTTATCACTTAACTGATTTTCACCATAAAGAACAAGCTGTCAGGCAAACTATAGAGGCAACTGAGAAAGGCTTTTCTTTTCTCCTCTGTCCCTGTCATCAAGAGCACAGCCATGAACCACATCTGTCTGATCAATTTCAATCCAATGGCATTTGAATTGGCATTTGTCTTATTATAAGCAAAGTTGGACAACTTTCTATTTGTTAGAGAGTCAATCACCTTACCTTTCTCACAAATGGCCTATATTTCTGGCTTATTGTGTAATGCAGCTCTTGGCCTTTTCCTCTTTTGTTAGAAACTCTATGAATTAAGTTTACCAGTGTTTCCATTTTTTCCTTCAAGTGTTATTTGTCTTTTTACTCCATTTGTGTGTTCTTGTCCCATGAAGAGAAGCTCAGTGGGCTGTGTGAATATAGCCACAATGCATGGTAAAACACGTGTGACTATAGTCACAATACATGGTAAAACACGTGTGACTATAGCCACAATACATGGTAAAACGTGTGACTATAGCCACAATACATGGTAAAACGTGTGACTATAGCCACAATACATGGTAAAACACATGTGACTATAGCCACAATACATGGTAAAACGTGTGACTATAGCCACAATACATGGTAAAACACGTGTGGCTATAGCCTCGACACATTGTAAAACGTGAAATTGTCCAATGTAAAGAAAGAAACAAAAGATTTTTTAATGTAATTAAATAAGTCAATCTTTTCTTTATTTCTTCTAGATCCCAATCAAAACCAAGGAAACTGTTTTCACTGTCAGGTTAAAGAGGAATGTATCCACATTTTCTTCTTTAGGGCTTTGTTGGTTACATTTAAATGGATATTATTGGGCATTATCCCAATACACAGCATAAGAAAAGGTTTGGTTTCTTTTCCTGTGTGGCTGTCTGGTCCTCTCAATGCCACCTGTGAGACAGCCTGTCTTTCTTCTCCCTAGTGAGATGCCATTTTTTCACTATATGTGTCCATCTCTGGATCGTCTGTCCTGTGCTGTGCCTGTCTGTCTGTCTGAGCACCAGCGTAAGCTTTCTGGTATGTCACAGAAGCTTCACAGTGTGTCTTCGTATCTGGGCAGTCCAGCCATCCTCGTAGCTCTTTCTTGGGATGCCAGGTGTGCACGTTTGTTATTCCAGATGAACTTTATAACTGACTTCCTGGCCCAGGTAAAAACCCTGTTAAATTAAAAAGCTAACCGCATCAGATTTACACATTGACAGATAATCTGGAATCTTTTTTCATGCAGAGTTTTCTATCAAAGGACACAGATGTCGTTCTATTTGTTCAAGTCTACTTTTTTATTTCTTAGGAATGTTAACCAATTTTCTGCACACAGGTCTTGGATCCTCCTTTGTAAAGTTTATACCCACATTTCTGATTCTTCTTTACTATTGCAAATGTGGTCTTCAAAGCCAGAAGTGGTGGCATACATCTGCAGTCCCAACACATGGAGCGCTGAGGGCCTGGGTTGCATAGTGAGAGTTTGTCTTAAGAAGCCAAACCAAGCCGGGTATGGTGGCACACGCCTTTGATCCCAGCCCTCGGGAGGCAGGTGGATCTCTGTGAGTTCGAGGCCAGCCTAGTCTCAATAGTGAATCCAGGCCAGCTGTGGCTACAGGGAGACCCTGTCTCAAAAAGACCAAACAAACAAACAAACAAAAAAACCCAAACCAAAATAAAATGAAATACAAATAAATAAACAAATAAAAATAAAATAATAGAAATGTGGTCTTCTGTTACAGATCCTTACTGGTTCTCACTGATAATATATAATGATTGCAAATTTTAAATATTGCGATGCCATAACCTCCCTTGCTGTCATGGTGTCTTCTGTCTAATGTTTTGAATTTTCTAGATATGCAATCATAAAGTAAAGCATTATTCATATTAAGATGCTGTTGTCTGAGAAAATGTGCCCTTTTGAGAATGGAATCAATGCAATTGCTGACATTTCCTGGAAACATGTTAGAGAAAAATAACCATAAGGAACTACAAGAGCTCAACCTACAAAATGGAATCTTAAACTTGCAGAGGTAGAAACATGAACATTTACACCTCTCTCTCTCTCTCTCTCTCTCAGCTTCCTTACATAGGTTACCATAGTATGTAGAAATGTCCTCTCCTCACTTACCTCACATCACTCTACCCCTTAAAGCTCACTCTAGGTGTTCTTTACACCACCCCCAAGTGTCCTGCTGTGTCACCCAGGGTGGTCTCAGACTCCTGATCCTCCTGACTCTTAGCTTCCTAAGTGTTGAGATAACAACAGGCCTTAAACACCACTGCTAGTCTATACCCCCATCTCCCCTTTTCTTCATCATATTTTTATTTTCCATTGGTAAGAACTCTGGAGTATCAAGTGTGATTAGGATTAAGGAAAAAAGACTGAATTGGAGGCATATCTTTAACATGAATAAAATTTTATGATACGTTTTTGGTTTTACTCCTAGAAGTGTGTGTGTGTGTGTGTGCGTGCGTGTGCACGCGAAGAATGTAGTACATGACATAGCTTATCCTGAAGATCACTGACATTGGGGAAATGGCAAAAAGTTCAGTTTGGTGCCAGATATAACGCCAGATGCTGTGCTGGGAATTCCTCCATTCATGCAAGGCATGCTTGAGTGGCAGGTGACATTTGATCTGCTGTGGATAAATGGAACCTCTGCCCTTGCGGAACTTACATTCTAGGGGGAAGACAGAAAATAAAGCAAATCAGCAGAACACAGAGGATCAATTATAGCTTCATTCTAGAATACTGAGGTAAGGATTTTGTAGGTACAAGACCAAGGCTGAGAGAGTACG
>NW_008341886.1:2403557-2486034 GCF_000622305.1 Nannospalax galili | reverse complement strand
GAGAGAGAGAGAGAGAGAGAGAGAGAGAGAGAGAGAGAGAGAGACCAGGTGAGCAATGCAGTGCTTCCCAAACCAACCCAGCATCAGGAGCCATAGCAGGTTATATGCGCATTGGCATGTCAGAGTTCTGTGGAAGGAGCGCACATCAGGACAGCATCTTGGCATATTCACCGAAGACAGGAACTTATCAGCCTGGCTTCTTCCCATCTTCCCTTTCTATTGGTGAAAGTCATCCTGTGGGGAGTCAAACTTGCTTGGATTATGCTTCCCAGCTTCTCTGGGAAGCATACTGAAGGGGGACTAGGTAGATAGAAGGTGTTGACTAAGAAAAAGAAGGGAGGCAGTCAGTGACACGAAGAGATGACCCAGTCTGCAAGAGGTTAAGACACATCAAATGGACTCACAGAGGTAAGGGAGTGGATCGTGGAGAAACTTCTAAGTTCTAGTTTGTTTTTCTGGCTAGAAACTCACTCATCCTGTAGTTCAGGCTAGCCTAAACTTGAACTGAGACACGAGCTATCTTCCTGACTTCTAAGTTTTTGATATGACATTGGCCTTTACTTGGTAAGAGATGTGAACTCATCGGAGGAGGTCTTGGAGCAAGGCATGACCATTCAGACAGGTTTCCATAAGACATGAAAATTCTGTACAGTTGTGAGCTGGGTTCAAGAAAATGGAATAACTTTTGAAGGTGATGGAGCCAGGATTTGAATCCAGGTCTTATCTGAAGTCCTTGTCCTGCCTTCTACACGTCTTTCCAATGTATTAGTGCAAGCATTTTATTCTGTATGCTTCTTATACCTCTGTTTTACACTTGTGCATTTTTGTTCAATGGAGCGTGAAGCTGTGTTTGAGCTGTGTCCTTTCACTCATCCAAATATGTGTAGTCATTCCTACTGTGTGTCTGGCACCGTAAATTTCACCATGTACATCAAAAGGGGACAATAAGGTCCCTTTTCCTAGGAAATACATAGACTGTAAAGAGAAGATGGGGGTGGTACTGAAATTATTTATAACCAATGATTTTCACTTTTGGGGGATACTTGCTTGACCATTTCTTTTTTGAGAACCTCTCCATCTGAGAAGTGGAAGCAGACAAAATATCAATTTTATAGATTTTGACTTCCAACTTGACTGTTCACTTAGCATAGTAAAAGATAACACCCCTCCACACCTCAAATCTTGAAAACCCACCTGTGCCCAGGAGATCCAGCAGTGCACTTAGTATTTCTCGCCTCATTGCCAGGAATTAAGATTCAGCAACCCCTGTTTAAGTAACAGTGTTGCCAGCAACACCTGCAGCCACATACCAACCAGCTCAGCAGTTCTGCCCAGGGTGAAGCGTTACTCAGGGAGAGGCAGGCACTGGGGGTTTCCTGCTTCCTCACCAGATCAGCTTCTGGTGCAGTGGGTGGCAGTTCAGGGGTAGAATCTGCAGCCCTCGCCTTGATGAGGAGACGACTTGACCAAGTAGTGAGCACTGAGCCAAGAGACTCTACTGTTTTCTGTTCACCAACATTTCAGTTATTCCCAGCACTTGCATCTGGCCATGAGGCCCTTGGCCTTTCTGCAGGGTTCTCCTAAAAAGCATCTCAATTTAGGAGAACAAGTTCTGGGTAAGGATTTGAGATTCATAGGTTTGAGTCTACCTTGGCCACTCTCTGCCATGGACTGTGTGCTATCCAAGAAATGAAGAGTGAGGTTCTATAATTGTGTACAACCCAATGTGAGCTTCCCTTGGGTCGTGCAGAATCTATATATAGTACTTGACCATGCAACCCTTAAGATCCTTGTTAGACAGTTCATATCAATTCTGCTTGCTTTGCTTCCATAGCCCATGTGAATGTGCATAACCTTGCACCATACAGAGCAGAATATCCCATCTGCGACCCTCTTAGAAACAGAAAATAATTTTCATATGAGCCAATAATTAACACATTATCTCACTTCACATATTCCATCCAGTGAAAATTCACAATTTTTTCTTTCCTTCCTTCCTTCCTTCTTTCCTTCCTTCCTTCCTTCCTTCCTTCCTTCCTTCCTTCCTTCCTTCCTTCCTTCCTTTCCTGTTCCTCCTTGTCTTCCTCCTCCTCCTCTTCCTTCTGCCCTTCCTCCCTTTCCTCTTCTTCTCTTTTTCCTTGATAAGGTCTTGCTGTATAAATCAGGTTGGTCCTTGTGGTGGTTTGAATGAAAATGTTGACCAGAGGCTCCAAATATTTGGACATTTTGCCCCCAGTTGGTGGAGCTATTTTTGGAGGCTTTAGGAGATGTGGCCATGCTGAAGGAAGTACATCACTGGGGGCAGACTTTGAGAGTTCTTAAGCCTTGCCAGATTTCCAGTCTCTTTCTACTTCCTGGCCTGCTTGAAGATGTGAGTGCTTGGCTTTCTGGTCCTGCTCTATCTACCTCCTGCCACTATGCCTCCCTGCCGTGATGGACTCTGATCCCTCTGGAACCACAAACTTAAACTCTTTCTTCTATAAGTTGCCTTGGTCACAGTGTCTTATCACAGCAACAGAAAAGTAACTAACACAGTCTTGAATTCGTGATCCTCTTGCCTTAGTCTCCTGAGGGCTGAGATTAAAGGTATGAAGGTATGTGCCAGCATGCCTGTATCACTCTTTTTCTTTTTCTTTTAATTAACAATTCTTTGTAGTCTTGGGGCTATTATCCTTTGCTTAACAAAGCTGCTTGTACTAGTATATGTGGAAGTCATTCATTCACGAATGCATAGCTATTAAGAGCTTATGCACACCAGGTGCTATGAGACCAGCACCCATCCTGCTGCTTTGGGAGATGGTGGTCCAGGGAATTTCATCTTCATGTGGTAAAGAAAGACAAGATCATGGAATTTGCAGGTATATGGATGGAACTAGAAGCTTATATTACATGAAGTAAAAGACTCAGAAAATTAAATGATGTATGTTCTCCCTCATTTGTGGATCTTAGCACCAAATCCTTATATACAAGTACACCAGTCACCAGCTCATCAAAGAAGCTTCTTTTGCAACAGACAGAAACTATTATAGAGTTCCACAACTGGTCACACACAGAGAATAAGTGTCTATGAAATGGCCAAACCTAAGTGACACATCTACAGTGGAACCTCTACACCTAAGGCTCATGGAACACAGTGGGACAGGGAGTAGAGAGAACACTAATGCATCTCTCAATTCTCATCAATGAAGTTCCCTCATGCAACAGAGGGCAATGAGCACAAAAGACCACAAAAGGCTAAAGCATAGTGAATAAGTCTGCAGCGTGGGTCCTTGGACAGGACTCCTATATTAAACTCCACCCACACAGGACTGAGGGACCATTGGGGGAGGGGCAGAAAGATTGCAAGAACCTGGGGAGGTAGTGCATGATGAAATGGAGACAGAGTCTTGCAGGTTTCTGGGACCCTGCTCATGTGAACCTACAGCAATGGTGTCAGCATGCGCAAGACCCATGCAAAGTCAAAAACCCAGCAGAGAACTGAGGAAATGGACAGCAGACTTGGAAGCCGATTACTGCTGGGTGAGGGAGAGCTAATCTTCTTACAGGGAGGGATTCTAGATAGGCTGGCAAGATCCCAGGGGATGAACTTGCACTGAGGGACGTCTGGGTACACCAACATGACTCGATTGACCTTAACATAAATGACAGAGTGCATGAAATCTGGCAGGGGCTCTATAGGAGGGTGCAGCTGGGGGAGGAAGTATAAAGATGATTAAGGTGTTTTGTACGAAATACAAAAATTCAATAAAAATTAAAACAATATAGAAGACATGAAGTGGGGGGTAGAGTGATGGGGTAGTTGTGAGAAAAGGTGAGGGAGAGGGTCTGAATATGATCAAAATACATCGCATGAAAGTCTCAGAATCAATAAAAATATTACTAAAAACTTAAAAATAATTTTTTAAAAGATAACAAAGAGACAGTCAAAGTGGAACACAGTATATTTAACCTCCCCAGCACTTGATTTTCTTCCTGAGTTGGCCTCTGCTCTGTGTAACTCCCACAGAAATATGACATAAGAAATTTGAGTGTGATGGTTTAGAATAAAGTTGGGTGTCCTCATCAGAAGCATTACAGTGCCTGATTGCCCTGGAGACACTCATTCCACACCTCAGTGTTTTGTTCAATCTGTCACATCACCTTCATTTGAATACACATTTCACACACACACAGAACTGCTCTAAAGCTGAATTCACAATAGAAATTCCTTTTACTAAAGCAGGAAATGAATTGACATGAGAATTAACAAAAGCTAGGTCCTTATGCTTGCATATTATTTGGTATGTACATATGTAAATTCAGTTTCTATATGAGAAAGGAATTATGATTGTGATGTTTTTTAAAATTAGTGGAAAACCATTTGATGTACTTAAGTTTGCATTTTAAATCTATTTTACTAGAAGAAATTTTCAGCTGGTCAATGTATAGTCAAATCCTCAGCTTTGTTTCAGAAGTACTACTATTGCTTTTTAATTTTTTTAGCCCAGAAGAACTTCCTAAAATAACTTTTTTTTTTTTTTTAAGTAGAAGGAAAGGGAGGTAGGAAGGGAGGGAAGAAAGAAAGAATGAAAGAAAGAATTTAAAAGTGATTTCATTTTTGTCTCTTTTTATACCTTAGGGTGAAAATTTGACCCCTTCTGGGTACAATTTTGCATACAAATGTCAGGACTTCCTAATTAAAATGGCATCTAAGACTGAATTTTGAGATTTTTTTTAAGGTAAAACCTTGATCAGAAAAGAAACCACAGCTCCCTGAAAGGCTTCCTTGTTTGTACCAGCATCACAGAAGAAATAGGCAAATAGGCATGAAGATGAAATTCCCTGGACACCAGCTTCCAAAGCAGCAGGTGGGTGCTGGTCTTATAGCACCTGGTGCACATAAACTTGTAATAGCTATGCATTCATGAATGAATGACTTGCACGTATACTAGTATGAGAAGAAGCTTTGTTAAGCAAAGGATAACAATTCCAACACCATAGCGTATTAAGAATTGTTGTTATTATTATTTTTTTGAAAGAATGAGCCAGGCATGGTGGCACATACTTTTAAAAAAATTATTATTTTTGTGTTATGTGTACGCGTGTATTGCTTGCATGTATATAAGTGCACCCGTGTCGTGCAATGCCCACGGAGGACAGAAGAGGTTGTTGGATCCCCTAGAACTGGAGTTGCAGACAGTTGTCAGCTGCCATGTGGGTGCTGGGATTCAAACCCAGGTCTTCCGCAAGAACAGTCAGTGTTCTTAATCACTGAGCCATCTTTCCAGCACCCACCCTCTTTTTAAAAAGTTGTTATTATTTCTGGTGACACATACTTTTAATCTCAGCACTCAGGAGACTGAAGCAAGAGGATCACAAGTTCAAGACCACCTTAGTTACTTTTCTGTTGTGATAAAGACACCATGACCAAGGCAGCTTAGAGAAGGAAGAGTTTATTTGAACTTGTGGTTCCAGAGGGATCAGAGTCCATCACGGCAGGGAGGTGTGGTGGCAGGAGGCGGCTGGAGCAGGAGCCGAAAGCCGAGTGTTCACATCTTCAAGCAGATAACCGGGAGCAGAGAGCTACTAGAAATCTGGCAAGACTTAAGAACTCTCAAAGTCCGCCCCCAGAGATGCACTTCCTCCAGCATAACCACACCTCCTAAAGCCTCCCAAAACAGCGCCACCACCTGGGGACAAAATGTCCAAATACTTGGAGCCTATGGTAAACATTTTCATTCAAACCACCTGGGAGGGGGAGGAGAAATGCCCATTTTCCTATTTCAGTATCTCTGCTGTGATGCTTGTACAAATGAGGAAGCCTTTCAAGGAGCTATGGTCTTTACTGGTCAAGTAAAAGCCTATTGAGTCTAGTCTGTGTTCCCTGGATGCTCTTGAGTGTGGGTTCATCACCTGGAATCTGGTCAACCTATTTGGTGTCCTAACCTTAAAGAAAATGGACTCTCCCTCTCTCAATAGTTATCAATTGCCAATAGATGCCCAGCTAAGGCTAGGGAATCCTGTCTACCTCTCCCATCCTGGGTTTTTGTTTGACTTAGGCTTGTGCAAATCTTGTGTATGCTGTCATAAGTTCTGTGGATTTATGTGTGCAACTGTCATGTTGTGTCCTGACAACACAGTTTCCTTGTATTCACTTATCACCTCTGGCTCTTACAATCTTTCTGTTCTTTCTTCTACAGTGATTCCTGAGCTTTGGGAAGAAAGCGTGTGACACAGATGCTCCTTTTACAGCTGAGCATTTTCCAATCCCTTGTTCTTTGCACACTGACCAGTTGTGGGTCCCTGTGTGAATCTCTATTTACTGCAAGAAGAAGCTTGGTTCTTCTAGTGATATTTGAGAAATGCATAACTTATGGCATAACAAGAAGTCTTAGGACTCAGTTTAATACTATGTCCATTTAGTAGAATAATAATAGGTGGTCCCCTATACCCTGTGGCCTATTTAGCCACAAGTTCTTGGTCCTGATAATAGTGTTAGATATGTGAGCTTTTGGAGTTATTGGCCACGGGGGTGGGGGGTGGGGTGGAAGGTGGTGCATAGATCCTCAAACAATATAGTCTAATGTCATTGCTCTTGGTTACCCTCTGGAACTTGGCAATAAGACCCTATTGTATCTACATATGCAGGTCATATGACAAATATGGGGAAATCAAGCTGGTACTGACCTAGAAGCTTCATTGGTACTGGCTAGCTTTCATAGTGCTAGAATGTGCTATGCATGCTACTGGAAAATAAAAGTTATCAGCTTTGCCTATCTTTGAATGCTGTGAGCTCCAATAACAACCGACTTGACAACAGAGGCCCATTAGTGCAATAGTGGCATGAATGTTATGGGAGCAACCAACCACTTTCTGGTTGAATTTAAGGCCTGCTTCACAAAGCTTTTACTATATCTTAAAACAGGAGCCTTCTCGAAAGGATGCATCTTAGATTTTATTGAATGTATATAGTGGGCTGGAATACAGAAGTCTTAATTCTAGCTGATGAATTGGTCACCTCTAACCATGTCCACTTCAGCTTAGAAGTCTCAGTGTCCCAACCTAGCAAAATGTCTTATATATATATGTAGTAGACTCTTGAGTAATTGCTATTGGAGACATACATTATAAAAATATAGATGAATAATACTAAATGATC
This sequence comes from Nannospalax galili, assembly GCF_000622305.1. NCBI lineage: Eukaryota > Metazoa > Chordata > Mammalia > Rodentia > Spalacidae > Nannospalax > Nannospalax galili. Next base: position 2,478,896 of record NW_008341886.1, on the reverse strand, counting down.
AGTAGCTTTAGAGGCTAGTGTTAGCTAACACAATCAGTAAGACAGAGACTGTTTAGATGAGATTAAAGGTCTCGTTTGAATGCTTCTGTAGTCATGCCTTAATTTATGTGTTTCTCACTTATGGTCTCTGCATCACACAGTGCATTTGGTGTATCCACTAAGATGCTTCCCAGTTTCCTTCCTCTAAAACTCTTGCAGGTGCTTAAACATTAGGGCTCTCAAGTTTGGTAGCTCTTGGGAAGCTAACGGATTTCTATGACCATCTGTCAGTGAGAAGATAACTTGGATTAAATCAGGTTCAAAGATGGAGATGGCTTCTTGGCATCTGCAGATCACCTTCTAAAAACAGTATATTTTTCATATATTTGTATGTTTTCAATGAGTATGTATTAAATGTACAAAATAGTGCCTCATTATGAAATTTTAATGCATGCATATGATATACTTTGAGCATACGTACCCTTCTAGTTCCCACCCCCTTCTGGCTTGTCCATTTCCTCTTCCCTAATAGCCCCAACTTCTATTTTTCTTCCTTTGTTTTTGATTCTGCATATGTAAGAAAACACATGATACTTGTCTTTCTGAGTCTGGCTTATTTCACTTAACATGATGATCTCTAGTTCTGTCCGTTTTCCTGTAAATTTCATGATTTCATTCGTTATGGCTGGATTTGTACTGTGCATATATATGCCTCATTTCTTCATTCATCCATCCCTTGATGGACATCACTATTTGGCTCTTGTGAATAGTGCTGTGATAAATGTTTTGAGGGCCAAGACATACAACGGTGAGAAAGACAGATGTGGCCTCTACTCTGGTGGAACTGGGGCTCTAGGATGCTGGTGTTTTGTATGACAACTCTTAGGTGCAGTACTCAGTGTTCAGCAGTGCTAGGTTCCTTTCTTTCCAGGTCAGACTCACAACCTACAAATTACTATTTTCAACTGGATTTTCCACCCGAGGGTATTGTTTCCTTGTAACAAAACTTTTGCATTGGCCCAATGGAAAAGGCATGTGGTTCCACTATCAGGAGCCTGATTGGAAAAAGCCACTGCAGACATTTGTATACATTAGAGTCTAAGAAAGTCTTCCCAGCACTTGAAGAAAACCATTACTTGGCTCACTGCAAGCTAATTGCATTTGTTCAGTCAGTGTGAAAGTGGATGCAGATGGGATGAGCTATGAAACACCCTACTGTTAAATCACAAAATAGAGCCACTTGTTCGGGAGACATGGACTGGGATGAGCTTTTCACCAGGAAGTAGGAAATTGCTTGGTAAATTTCTCTTTTCTGCTTAAGTAACTCTTTTAATTAATTTTTACTGACCTACTCCTCCTCCAACACAAGTGTGAAGAGATAAAGAACGCATCTTGCAGAAGTCAAAATAAGAAGTTCGAGGAGACCGACTTGTTCCTGTTCCTACTGGAACAGAGCTGCAAGATGTTAGGGCCTGCTGTTTTGATGAGTAGGTGCGGTGGACACAGTCTTGTCTTAGTAGTGTATTAGTTTTTCTTTGGCGTGATAAAAAATTACTTTTGGAGTAATTATAACTAAAACAATGAGAACTGAATTTTAATGGAAAAAGTATACAACATTAAGATAAAACTATTTGAGGGTTTTGAATTTAAAGGAGACAAGTTAAAACTGCAGCATCATTTTTTTATCTTGTTTTGATTGGATAATGCCATAGTAAGTAATTACACATGAACATATATGTTCACTGACATTCAGTTGCCTGCTTCCATGTGGTAGAAATCCTAATTGATCACAGAGTTTGGGGAGGATTGCTAAAGTTGATCCAAATTCTAGAGCACTGTTGGACAGTAACCTTGTCATCCTCATGGAACCTTATCAGCAGTTTGAAGAAAAATGTCTTCATGAAGATCTGTATTCATGTTTCATGATCAACAGTGTAGACAGATACACAAGATTATGAAACTGTGATTAGATACCTTTAAAATGAACTATTTATGTTACACAGAGCACTCCATCTTAATCATCTGTATCCCCTTACCCCTCCATTGGCCCCCTCCCATAGACCCCACCACTGGAATTCATACATTCTGTCATTTGTATTAAGGCCTATCATGTCAAGTTAGTGTCCCCACATGTCCCTCAGTGCTAGTTCATCCATTGAGGTCTAGTCAGCCTATCTAGAGTCCCTCCCTTTAAGAAGATCAGCTCTTCTTCACCCAGCAATAAGCTGCCAATAATTCTTCAACTAAGATTGGGGGCCTGCTGTCCATTTCTGCAGTTCTGTGCTGGGTTTTTGTCTGCTTGAGTCTGCATGAGTCTTGTGCATGCTGACACCATCGCTATAGGTTCATATGAATAGGTTCCCAGGAGCTTGTAGGACACTTTTTCCATATGGTCATGTACCTTCTCCCTGGCTCTTACAATCTTTCTGCCCCATCTTCCTCAATGGTCCCCGAGCCCTGGGTGAGTGGATTTTAATGTAGGAGTCCTGTCCAAGGACCTGTACTCTGTAAACTCTTACTCTCTACATTTTGGCCACTTGTGACCTTTTGTGTTCCTGGTCCTCTGTTGCATGAGGGAACTTCATTGGTGAGAACTGAAAGATGCATTAGTGTCCTCTTCATACCCTGTTCTATGTTCTATGAGCCTTGGGTGTAGAGGTTGCATCATAGACATGCCACTTAGGCTTGGGCAATCACAGATAATCTCTGGGTGTGACCCATAGTGGAACTCTGTAATATCTATATGTTGAAAAAGAAGCTTCTTTGATGGGTGATGACTGGGATATGCCTCTGTAATTTAAGGATCCATATTTTTCACATAGTAAGAAATTACATTTGTCTAGGGATATGACAATCTTGGGGTTTTCTCTAAGATCTATGACCTCTCTAGCTATGTGTATTTGGCTAGGCTTACATGAGTTATCTCCCATTGAGTGGATTTTAAGTCTAATTAGGTAGCTGTTGATTACCCCCAAGATAAAAGTACCACCTCTGCACCAATGCCATTTTCTGTGCCAGTCTTTGATGTGGTTTTTAGGCCTTAAAGATGGGGTTGGACCACTGACTGATACTCTCTCTTACCAGCTTTCACAGTGCTCTTCAAAGTTGTGAGAGTTAGCCTTCAGGTAAGGTGGTTTCCAGGTCAGCTCCAGCTCCATTGCTCCAAATCCTATGGCCGACATATGTCCTGACTTCGGCAATAGGGTCTTCTTACCTTTAAGTTCTGGAAGGCAATCAAGGGTTGTGGCAATAGACTGTGTAATTTTGAAAGTCTTTGGATTACCTTGGCCAACAACTCAAAGGAAGGTTTCTCCTGTCTGGCACTGTTTCTTGGTATGTAGCCTTTAGCTATACACATGATCTCATGTAGAGATATTGTACGTGTAATTTTTCAAAGTAAGTTCTTGGGTTTTTTTTTTTTTACTAGCTAGGCATCATTTATCTATCTTCTCTCTCTCTCTCTCCCCTCCTCATTTAAAATGTCCCCCATTTCTCCCTTGATAATTCCTGTCTGCTATGGTCCCACCTCTCTTGAGCTCCTTCTTCCCCTTTATCCCCATAGTTCCTTGTATAGCCCTCCTTCTCCCCTTCTGGTTTAACTACCCACATTTTACACATCTCTCCCTTAGTAGCACCTGTCTCCTACTAGGCTTCTCTCTCAGGTTCCTTCTTTCCCTTTCCCTTGCCGATTTCCTTCCATTTTCCTGGTTCCTGTAGTTGCAATCAGGATTCGAGGTTAGGATCCGCATATGAGGGAGAACATACATCGTTTGTTTTTCTGAGTCTGTGTTACTTAGTATAACAGTTTCTAGTTCCATCCATTTACCTGCAAATGTCATGATTTCATCTTTCTTTGCTGCTGAGTAGAACTCCATTGTGTGAATGAACCACATTTTCATTATGCACTCATCAGTTTAGGGACACTTAGGTTGCTTCTGTTTCTTAACTATTGTGAAAAGAGTAGCAACAAACATGGTTGTACATGTATCTCTGAAATAAGATGAGTCCTTTGGGTATATGCCCAAGAGTGGGATACCTGGGTCATATGGCAGGTTCATTTTTAGTTTTTTAAGGGTTCTCCCCACTGCTTTCCATAGGAGTTGCTTGTTCGCCAGCAATGAATGACTGTTCCCCTTTCCACACATCTTCCCCAACATTTGGTATCATTTGTTCTCTTCATCTTAGGCAGTCTGACTGGGATAAGATGGAATCTTAAGGTGGTTTTAATTTCCATTTCTCCAATTATTACTGATGTTGAACACTTTTAAATATGCTTCTTAGCCATTTTTATTTCTTCTTTTGAGAACTCTATGTTCAGATCTTTAGCCCATCTTTTAGCTGGTTCATTTGTTTCCTTGATTCTTTGAGTTCTTTATATATTCTTGTTGTTAAACCTGTGAGATGTGCCACTGGTGAAGATTTTTCTCCCACTTTGTGGGTTTTCTCTTCACTTTCTTGGTTGTTTCTTTTGCTGTACAGAAGCATTCCAGTTTAATGAGGTCCCACTTGTTGGTTCTTGACCTTAATTCCTGAGTAACTGATGTCCAATTTAGAAAGTCCTTTCCCACACCTGTATCTTGAAGGTTACTGTCAATATTTTCTTCTAACAGTTTCAGAGTTTTAAGTTTCACACTGAGGTCTTTGATCCATTTGGAGTTGACTTTTGTGCAACGTGATAGATAAGGGTCTAGTTTCATTCTTCTACAGGTGGAGATCCAGTTTTGCCAGCACTAATTGTTGAAGATGCAGTCTTTCCTCCATTGTGTGTTCTTGGCACCTTTGTCAAATGTCAGGTGGCTAAACTTTCATGTACTCATGTTTGGGTCTTCAATTATGCTCTATTGATCTGTGTGTCTATTTTTGTGCCAGAACCATGCTGTTTTTATGACTATAGCTCTGTAATATAGTGTGAGATTTGGTATAGCAATTTCCCCAGCATTGGTCATTGTATCAGTGTTGCTTTGGCTATCTGGGGTCTTTTGTGCTTCCATATGAATTTTAGGCAGTTTTTTCCTAATTCTGTGATGTATATTATGGGAATTTTGATTGGAATTGCATTGAATCTATATATTGTTTTTTGTAGGGTGATCATTTTCACAATATTAATTCTTCCAATCCATGAGCATGGGAGGTCCTTCCGTTTTCTGATGTCTTCCTCAGTCTCTTTCTTTAAAAATTTAAGATTTTCATTGTAGAGATCTTTGATGTCTTTGGTCAGGCTTATTCCGAGATATTTTGTTTTATTATTTTATTTTATTTTGAGGCTATTGTGAATGGGAGGGATTCCCTGTGCTCTATCTCAGATTCTTCTTTATTGGTATATAGAAAGGCTACTGATTTTTATAGATTAATTTTGTAAGCTGCCAGTTTACTGAAAGTTCTAGGAGTTTTCTGGTGGAAGTTTTGGGATCTCTTAGGTATTATATCATCTGCAAAAAAGGTTAATTTTCCCTTTTCTTTTATAGCTAATACTCCTTTAATTTCCAGCTCTTGTCTTTTTGCTCTAGCAAGAGTTTCAAGCACTGTATTAAAAAGGAATGGAGATAGTGAACACCTTTGTCTGGTTCCTGATTTTAATGAGAAGGCTTCCAGTTTTTCTCCATTTAGATTGATGTTGGCTGTGGGTTTGTTGTATATAGCTTTAATTATGTTGAGGTATGTTCCCTCCAGTCCCGTTTCCTTTAGGACTTTCATCATGAATATATGCTGTGCTGGATAGCTTTAGTGTCAACTTGACACACCTGGGTTGAGGGAGCCTCAATTGAGGAATTCCCTCCATTGGACTGGCCTGTGGCCGTGTCTGTGGGGCATCTTCTTGATTGTTGAGTGCTGTGGGAGGGCCCAGCCCACTGTGGGTGGTGCCACCCCTGGGCAGGTGGGCCTGTGTTGCATAAGAAAGCAGGCTGAGCAGGGGCCAGGGGACAAGCCAGTAAGCAGTGTTCCTCCATGGCCTGTGCTCCAGCTCCTGCCTCCAGGTTCCTGCCCTGAGTTCCTACCTTAGGCTCCCTGATGAACTGTGACCCAAGAGATGTAAGATAAAATAAACCCTTTCCTCCCCAAGTTGGTGTTGGTCAGTGTTTTGTCACAGCAATGGAGAAGCAAAGTAGAACACATGCTAAATTTTGTCTAAGGCCTTTTCTGCTTCTATTGAGATGATCATGTGTTTTTTGTCTTTGAGTCCATTTATATGATTTATGATGTTTGTTGACTTATGTATATTGGACTATCCCTGTATCTCTGGAATAATGCTGACTTGATCATGGTGGATGATCTTTTTGATGTGTGTCTGTATGTGGTTTGCAAGTATTTTGTTGAGAATTTTTGATCTATGTTCATTAAGGATATGGGGTCTATAGTTTTATTTTTTGGTTGTATCTTTACCTGGTTTTGGTAGTAGACTGATGCTGGCTTCATAGAAGGAACTTGGGAGTTCTCCTATTTTTATCTTTTTGAATACTTTAAGTAGTATTGTTTGTAGCTCTCCTTTAAATGGTCTGGTAGAATTCTGCTGTAATTCCATCTGGGCCTGGACTTTTTTAGTTGAGAGGTTTTGTATTACTGTTCTAATTTCCTTATGTGTTATGGGTCTGTTTAATCTGTTGATCTCTTCTTGGTTTAGCTTTGGTGGTTTAGATATTCATCCATTTCTCTTAGGTTTTCAAATTTAATAGCATGTAGGTTTTTAAAGTATTCCCTTGTAATGTTCTAGATCTTTTTGGTGTCTGTTGTGATGTTTTCCCTTTCATCTCTGATTTTGTTTATTTGGATTCTGATTTTGTTGATTTGGATTTGCTCTTTCTTTCTTTTGGTTAACTGTGCTAGTAGCGTTTTGTCTACCTTGTTTAGCTTTTCAAAGAACCAGCTCTTAGATTCATTGATTCTTTGTATTGTTTTCTTTGTTTCTATTTCATTAATTTTTGCTTTGATTTTTGTTATTTCTCCTCTTCTGCTGGGTTTGGGTTTCATTTGTTCTTGCCTTTCCAGTGTCTTGAGTTGCAGTGTGAACTCATTTATTTGTGCACTTTCTGATTTTTTTTTTCTTTTGACTTTTTTGAGACACGGTCTCCCTGTAGCCTCACCTGGCCTGGAACTCACTATGTAGACCAGGCTGGCCTTGAACTCACAGGGATCAGCCTGCTTCTGCCTCCCTAGTGCTGGGATTAAAGGTGTGCGCCACCATGCTCGGCTACTTTCTGATTTTTTAGTGTAGGCACTTAGAGCTATAAACTTTCCTCTTAGGACTTCCTTTAAAGTGTCTCAGAGGTTTTGTTGAGTTGTGTTGTCCTTTTCATTAGGTCCAGGAATACTTTCATTTCTCTCTTAATTTCTTCTTTGACTCATTCATCATTCAGGAATGTGTTGTTTAATCTCAATGAGTTCATGTAGAGACTAGGGCTTCTTTTTGGTGTTGATTTGGTTTATTGTGTTGTGATCTGATAGAATGCATGGAATTATTTCAATTTTTTTTGGGGGGGGTCTTTTTGAGACAGGGTCTTCCTTCCCATAGCCCCAGCTGTCCTGTATTTTTTGAGGCTTGTTTTGTGCCCTAGTATGTGGTCAATTTTAGAGAAAGTTTCATAGGGTGCTGAATAGAAAGTGCATTCTTTGGTGCATGGGTGGAATATTTGGTGGATGTCTGTTAGCTGCATTTAATGTGTAGTATCTTTTAATTCAGATGTCTTTCTGTTAATTTTTTGTCTGGTTGACCTGTCTAATGAAGACAGTGAGATACTGAAATCCTCTACTATTACCGAGTTGGGGATAATGTGCATCTTAGAGTCCTGTAGGACTCTTTTTATAAAAATGGCATGCCAGAGTTTGGTGCACACATGTTCATGATTGTAATATCTTCTTGGTCAGTTCCTTTGATCAGAATGAAGTGACCCTCTTTATCTTTTCTGATTAGTTTTAGTTTGATGTCTATTTTGTCAGATATCAGAATTGCAATCCCTACTTGTTTCTTAGTGCCATTTCCTTGGGATATTCTTTTCTATCCTTTTACCTTAAGGTAGTGCCTGTCCTTGAAGGCGAGATGGATTTCAAAAGGATGGATTTTGTTTCTTAATCTATTCAATTAGCCTGTGTCTTTTGATTGGGGAGTTCAGTCCATTGATATTTAAAGTTATTGTCAAAAGCTGTATATTGGTTGCTGTCATTTTACTTTCTGTTTGCAGAACAGAGTCCTAGTCTAATTGTGTGTTTCTACAATTATACCTTCATTTTGTTTCTTTCTGTTGCCCCCGGGGTATAATTGTTCCTTTTTCCATTCTTTGAAGGGCTGGTTTTGTAGACATGTACTCTTTCAGCCTATTCATGTCATGGAAGATTTTTCTTTCCCTTTCAACTGTAATAGACATTTTTGCTGGGTAAAGTATTCTGGGTTGGTATTTATGGTCATTTAGAACTGGGAATACTTTGGTCCAGGCTCTTCTGGCTTTCATAATTTGCATTGATAAGTCAGCTGTAATTCTGATGGGTTTTCCTTTATATGTGAGCTGTTATTTTTCTTTTGCAGCTTTCAGTATTCTCTCTTTGTTCTGCACACTTAGTGTTTTTACAATGATATGCCATGGAGAGTTTCTTTTCTGGTTCTGTCTATTTGGTGTTCTATGTACTTCTTGTATTTGTATGGGCATGTCTTTCTTGAATTTTGGGAAACTCTCTTCTACAATCCTGTTTAAGATTTGGGAAAATCAGAAATTCTCCTCCTTCCTCTTTGCCTATGAAGTGCAAATTTGGTCTTTTCATGGTGTCCAACATTTCCTGCATACTCAGTTCCTGTGTTTGTAAAAATTTTTCATAATCTTTGATTGAGTTCTCCAATTCTTTAACTTAATTGTTATTGTCTTGGAATTCTGTTTTCCCTCATTCATTCTATCAGTGAGACTTTCTCCTGTTGTTTCAAATTGGTTTATTGAGTTTTTCACTTCCTTCTTCATTTCAGCCTGAGTATTCTTCAATATTTCTATGTCTTTTGTGAATTCAGTCAGAAGTTTACCCCATCTTCTTTTAGTTCTTTGATTTGTTTGTGTGTTCTTTAAATTTGTTGACTTCTTTTTAAAAAGTATTTTATTTATTATTTTTATTTTATGTGTTAAGCATGTACTGCCTGCATGTAGGTAAGTGCACCTGTGTCGTGCAATGCCCACGGAGGACAGAAAAGTCTGTTGAATCTACTGGAACTGGAGTTACAGACAGTTGTTAGTTGCCATGTGGATGCTGGGATTCGAACCCAGGTCTTCTGCAAGAACAGTCAGTGTTCTTAACTGCTGAGCCATCTCTCCAGCCCCCAAATTCATTGACTTCTTTGACCATGTTTATGATTGTTCTTTTTTAAATATTTTATTTATTATTTTTATTTTATGTGTATACATGTATTGCCTGCATGTAGGTAAGTGCACCCGTGTTGTGTAATGCCCGTGGAGGATAGAAAAGGCTGTCGGATCCCCTGGAACTGGAGTTATGGAAAGTTGTTAGCTGCCATGTGGGTGTTGGGATTCGAACCCGGGTCTTCTGCAAGAGCAGTCACTGTTATTAACTGTGAGCATCTCTCCAGCCCCTATGATTGTTCTTTTAAATTCTGTGTCCTGGGTTATCTCTAGGGGGTTCTCCTTGTAGAACTCTTCTCTGGGACTGGTGGTATTTTGTTGGAACATATTATTTTCATTTTCCATATTTTTATTTCTCCATTGTGATTTTGGCATGTGGATTTCTTTTGTTGTTTGTGATTCTGGTATGAAACTCAAACCTTCTCTTGTTGAGTTAAAGTCTGCTTCTGTTTGTATTATTGGTTTGCCTTGGTTGTTTTCCTATTGAGTATGTAAAGCTGGTTGGTCTAGGCTTCTGATATCCTCAGATTTCATATTGGAGGGACCAGACAGCTTCAGTCCAGCTACTCAGCAATCTTTGCAGAGGCCCAAGTCAAGCATCAGTCAGGTACTGTCAGTCTTCCTCCTAGGGTCTGGGCTCCTACCAAGGAGCAGTCACAGCACAGTTTGGAAAGCTCCCTAAGGGAGGCCTGATTTAGGCCCTCTCACCTGGGCCCCTACTGAAGTGGAGAAGCCTAGCCCTGTTGCAGTGGGAGGGGCTACAACTGATCCCAATGTAGCAGGATGGGCATGGTGTGATTTGGGGAAGCTCACCACTGAGGGAGGCTGGATCCAAGCACTCTCAGGCTAGTGTATTCAGTTATCAATAGGTTGCATAAAAGCAGAGTATACTTAGCAGTGTTTAGAACTTTCCCTCCAATGAATCAAGTGTGACACAGATAACAAGTTATCTTAGGTTATCAATAGGTTGCATAAAAGCAGAGTATACTTAGCAGTGTTTAGAACTTTCCCTCCAATGAATCAAGTGTGACACAGATAACAAGGTAATCTTAATCACGTTTAAATATTCTTTGAGCAGTTGCCCATGGACGATCCAGGGTTAGATACCCTAGGAAAGCACCCCAAGCCCAGTCAACCAGAGATGAAAAGATTTTTTCTCCAGGTTGCATAGTTTCTTAAAGTAGAACCAACTCAAGAACCCCATTGACCAGAACCAGTCAAGGCCACTCTTGGGAATTTGTGAAAGAGCAGAACCATCCTTTACCTTAAGCATCCCATAGTCCTGTGAAGAAAGGACAGCCAAAAGTTTTGAGAACTCATAATACTGCATGTAGGACAAGTTTCACTGTCTGTGTTGTCTCCAATAGTTGGCCTTCCATTTCCACACTGAAAGGAAAGTAAGGGCCAGCTTCTCATGTCAGGATCAGGGACTAAAGTGTGTTCTCATGTCTTCCTTAAGGCACCAAGTATTTCCTCCATGAAAAAAGATACTATAGTGTTGTGTGGTGTATGGGAACATAAGGGTTGTGCTGGATAGCTTTAGTGTCAACTTGACACACCTGGGTTGAGGGAGCCTCAATCGGGGAATTGCCTCTATTGGACTGGTCTGTGGCCATGTCTGAAGGGCATCTTCTTGATGAATGATGTGGGAGGGCCCAGCCCCCTGTGGGTGGTGCCACCCCTGGGCAGGTGGGCTTGTGTTGCATAAGAAAGCAGGCTGAGCAGGGGCCAAGGAAGCAAGCCTGTAAGAAGTGTTCCTCCATGGCCTGTGCTCCAGCTCCTGCCTCCAGGTTCCTGCCCTGAGTTCCTACCTTGGGCTCCCTGATGAACTGCGACCTGGGAGATGTAAGACAAATAAACCCTTTCCTCCCCAAGTTGGTACTGGTCAGAGTGTTTTGTCACAGCAATGAAGAAACAAACTAAGACAAGGGTCAAGGTAAGAAATCACCCTAATCTATCTGGCACTCAAACCAGGGGTTTCCAGACATACTGGAAAGAGTTTCTTACCCTATCTGTGTGTCTGAAAGGGAGTGAATATATTGTATTGGAGAGAGAGAGAGGGAGAGAGAGAGAGATACTTGTGTGCACCTATATGTATTTTCATGCGTATAGGCAGGTGAAGATAGAAAGAGAGAGGCAAAGGGGAGGAGGGGGGAGGGAGGATATTGAGAGAGATAGAAAGATTTTCATAGGTGTGATCCTGAAATGTTAACCATCTAGTGATCCTCATGGATGTTCAATAACATAAAAAGAAAAGATTATAAAACTGCTTTAGCTAAAATTCTAGGCAAAACTTACACATGTGTAAAATCTGTCCTCTGCATCATAATTTGGAACTGATGATGGATTTGTACTGCTAACCAAACTTGACAGGCAGCACTGATCTTTCTGAAGTAAATTGGAGACTTTATTGTTGTTTTTGCTTTTCGGGGTTTTAATGAATCAGTAAAGGGTGAAGACGGACTTATAGATTGCAGTGTGTCTAACACTCCTGCTTCTTCCTGGGTAGCAAAGCTCATTTGTATTTAAACCGTGAGAGAGCTCCTGACACTTTATTAAGCTGTTGTTTTACTTGAATTGCAGTTGTCTAATGTGTCGCTTCCCCTCACTCCTGCTTTCCAAAGGGTAGTAACCATAACTACTTCTTATTTGGGAACTTGCATGTGGAGTGCCTCCAGTTGATTAAAGCCTGAAGTCAGTATTTTTGCTTTATTTTAAAATGGCTGCTTTTCTTGGCTCTTTACATTTTTGGGTGTCTCTTTTATCCTTTCTTTCTGATATGAATGGACAGAATGAATATTTCATTTCTAGCAAGAGGTAGAACTGTGGCTGTTCTCAAAATGACTCTGAACAAAGGGCTTCTAGACTCTATGAGTGACCTCTAGCAAAAGACATCCTTAATTCATTTCTTTTTTGATTATTTTCCTGTAGACCGCGCTGTCTTGAGCTGGGCTGTGAACTCGAGCCCGCTTCTGAAGGGATGCCCTTTCAGCCACGCAGATGAACAGCTCATGTGGAAAGAGAGCTGTTTGAAAATTTTCAGCAGGGCTGATCCCTGGATAAAACAAATACCTGCAAGGAACAGTTTCTAAGGAGCCGTCAGACTCTAGCACTGGAGTTGACTGCAGCCCACGCTCTTGTTACTTGTTGGTGTGTTTTTGATTTACACATTTCTCAGTTAACTTCAGCTATTGTGCTCAGAAGGAAAATGAGAGATGGGCATGAAATGAGGTTAAGGGAGGAGAGTCGCAGGAATCAGGACAGCACGAGGCCTTCAAAGGTTTGGCGTCGTCTCTTCCTCCTGCGAGCCACATGCTTCCTTCTTGACCACCTACTGATTAAAGCCCACACTCCGTGCACTGGTAACGGAGCCCCTAACTTAACTGGTAATCAGGAAGTCTCCAGGTAAGAACATGTACAGAAGGCTGTGGGGACAGAGCTCTGAGGACCTGAGCATGTGATGGGCAGGACATGGCAACCTGGGGAAGAGTGTGAAAAAAATCCAGGGGAGTCTGGGAAGTGGGGCTTCTGGGAGAGGAAACTTCTGTGTGCGCAGTGTTAAATCCCATGAGTGTGTTAGGGGATATACATAGTGTGAATGAGGTACTGAAATTAAATAGTGCCAAGTAACAGGAATAATTATCCATTGACGATACTAGAGCAGCAGTTACGTGAGAAGCTAAATAAGAAACACAACTAAACCAACGTTTATTCATAAATATGGAAAGCCCAAATAATTCTTAGCTTTCATGCATTGGGATTGCCATTTGAAAAGAACTATACACCTGCAAAAGTTTATTTTCTACTATCCTAGCTCCTGCATAATACAGAGATGTGGGGGTGATAGATTTGCAATCTCAGGCTCCAAGGACAGGAGAATTCTTTACATGTCTTGGGCCCTGGAACTCTGTTTATATTTGCTATTCTCCCCAGAATCTCTTTGGGAGGAAATGGGGTTTGAGGAAAGGAGAGGCGGAGAAGGAGAGAGAAAGCAATCCTCTCCATATTTCTCTTTGACTTAGGCTCAGACTTTCTGAAATAATCCATTAGGCTACCCACAGGACAAGGTTTAGCAAAGCTAAAAAAGTTATTATTGTACCTCCCATGATGTACATCAAATTTCTGCTCTTAGCCTTGGTTGAAACTCCCTTCATCCAGTTGAATGTAGACTCAAGGGCTTGCTATATGAATATAATGGAAGCCAACAGGCTGGTATAAAAGGCTTTCTGCTCAAGTACAGGTGCTAGAATTGGATCCTAGCCTGCTTATCAAGAGAAAAGCAAAGGTACTGCCCAGACAAAAAGATGGAAAAAGAAAAGCTAGAGATCCTAGGGACCTGGGTAAATCTCCAGGATTTATCCACTTCGTTTTCATCTGCTCTGGTTTACTGGAGTTCAAGGCAAACAGGGACCATAAAGTTCAGTTAGTTCAATCCCATCATTTCACAAGTGAAGACTGCATGCCTCTGGAGGTTAATCCCTGGTCAATAACAGAAGGTCTGCTGATTTGCAGTCAAGTCGTCTTTCCATTGTGATGCATGTTTTCCAATGAACTCACCTTCACAAGTAAAAGCCTTGGGCTGTCTTCCCTGTCCTGGCTCTGCATGGAGGTCCTTCAGCACAGAGTAGGGACTAAAGAGCAAAGAACTCAGAAGCCTTGAAGAACTTTCAGCCATACTTTAACCTTTCTCCCAGGGTCTCTTCTACAACCTGCAGAGTTTTCTGTGGCCTTATCTATACATGGTTAGTTTCTCAGTGCTTAAACAGCAGTCTAAATTTGATTTGTGGATATTTGCCTCATTAGATTAAAAAAAAATGGTCTGATTTTGCTTGAGCAATTGTGTTCTGTCTTCTCGTCTTCATATATATATATATATATATATATATATACATACATTTCTAATGCTCTGGTTTTTCAAGTTCAGCTAGAATCTATTGCTTTTGAGCTTTTGCTTCCTTATCCCTCATCTCTCTTGAGCAACAGAATCTCAGAACAAGTAGAGACCTGACCACTGTGGTATGATGGGGCTCTGCTCTCGCATCTATGCCACCTTTGTTTTGTGATGGGCATCGTTGTAACAAGAAGCCCAGGTGGGTGTTTCTATCACCTCTGTTTTGTTGCCTGATCTGGAGCCCCAGGCTTAAGCTCCCTGTGTCTTAGTCTCTTCATCTAAGAATGAAAATAGCTCAGACAGCTCTATTGAACTTGCAGTACTGTGAAAATAAAACATAGGCATCAAAACATATTTGTAGGTTTAAAAGTGCTAGGTGAATTTTAGGTACAATGTAGTTGGACCCTACATGTCTATCCAGAAAACCATTAAATTCAACAAAACTTTGTTTTAGTAAACAAGTTAAAATGTTTTTAAAGAACCCACGATGTTTAGAAAAAAAAAGAGTTATGTAATTTCTGTAGAGGACAATGGCTTTGTTTTAGAATTCTCTGGGAGTTGTTTGTCTTGGAACATAATTGAATATTACACTGTTTATTGTTCCTCTGGTGCTGTTGTATGTTGTGTGACAGTGATGAGGGGGCGAGGACAACTTTCCTGGGCTGTTCTGTGTTCCTACTGACTGCTCATTCCAGGAGCTTCCACTGTGGGGAGCTGTGATGTCTGCCTCTGGGACATATACCTGTGGACTGTAGATCTCCACACTCCCAAACCATTCCGTACCACATGGGAATCACAGGATTCCAGAGCTGACCAAATCCTCAGATCAAACCATTATGCTTGGATCTGGAATGTTCCCAAAGGCCCATGGGTTAAAAGCTAGACCTACAGTTTGGTGCTATTGGAGGGAGGTAGAGAGAACCTAGTGGGAGGAAGTTAGGCCACAGGGCACACCCTTGAAAGGGCTAGTTGGACTCTTGAACACATTTTCATCTTATTTTTGTTTTTTTTTTTGCTTCATGGGTGCATGAGGTGAATAGGCTCCATATGCTCCAGCTATGCCGGCTAAGGCAACAGGGCTAAGCAGCCATGGATGGGAACCATGAGTTAAAATATGTTCATTTATTTAAATATTTCTTATAGCAATGGAGCTGATAAAACAATATTTCTCTCACTTTTATTTTAAAACCAGGAAGATGTGAGTAGAGGCTCTAACCATAGAGCCTGAACCTGTCTTTAGCATGCTGCCTATTAAAGAAGGCTTAGCCTTTAGTCTGGGCACATAGGAAGACACTACTGCACAAAGTTCTCAGCTGGTGAATTCTGTGGTCCCCACTACCTCCAGTGAACTTTCTGGAGTCTGGAGATATTCTTGTCGTGACTGGGTGGGTGTTGCTAGGATCCGGTGAGCAGAGGCCAGGGATGCTGATGTTGGCATGCAGGACAGCCCACAAAGAGCTGCCTGGCACTGAATGCCAAGTTCAGTACAAGGGCTAAAACGCCCTGGTCTGGAGAAGTTCCTGAACTCTGTAGTTGGGAAAATCTTAGATTAAAACCCTGGCTATGCTATTATCTCGTTTTCTGAACAGACTAATTAAACCTATTTGTGTTTTGTTTTCTTCATCTATAAAATAAGCATGTTCATAAGACTGATTGCATAGGGTTGTCATGCGGATTAAAAAAACACATTGGGCATAGAACACAGGGTCTCCCTCAATACTGGCCATTCCCCCTGCTATTGGTTACCCACCAGAACTGGACGGTAAGACCCTGTTCCTGAAGATACTAC
The DNA here is from genome assembly GCF_000622305.1 of Nannospalax galili. NCBI lineage: Eukaryota > Metazoa > Chordata > Mammalia > Rodentia > Spalacidae > Nannospalax > Nannospalax galili. The sequence continues at coordinate 2,462,908 of NW_008341886.1, read as the reverse complement.
ATATATGAGGTGTAGAATCAACAAAGGGAAATCAAGCTGGTGCTGACTTCAAAGCCTCACTCCACTGGTTAGCTTTCGTAGTGCTGGAAGTGCTATGCATGCTTTAGGAAAGAAAAGTAGTCATCAGCCTTACCCAGTTGTGAATCCTGTGAACTACAAAAATAGCTGGCCTGGCAAGATCTGCCCACTGGTTCAATAGGGGTGCGAATATGATGGGAGCAACCAACCACTCTCTAGTTGGATTTAAGGTCCACTTCATAGGATGGAGCCCATACCTGCATTGACATCAGGCTTAGGAGCCTGAGGCTAGACAGGTGGTCACAGGACATAGGGGAGAGCTTATGTTGCACTAATTTTTCCCCTTTTCCCTTCTAGGGAGGCTCTCATGTCTTCTGAGGCCCCAGGGCTCACAGACTAACATAAAACATTTTTAATTTGGGTTTTGCATGGTTTATATGATAGGGATGGAGTGATTTACAAAGAGACTGCGTCATTCCAGCCCTGTTCACAGTCTCCATGGGTACACAATCTCACCCCACAATCTGTGAATGCCATCCCACTACCACACCCTGCAGGATACCTCCTCTGTTCACCCCAGTGGCTGCACACTTCCTGGTCCCAGCCCCAGACCTGCTGTGCCCTTGACTCTCTCTTCCAAACTCTCTGCTGCTAGCTCTGCTGGCAGCAAGGCTCCACCCTTTATCCCAGGGTGCCCTGTGCTCACCTATTGCTCATGCTTTCAGAGGAATGAGTGATTTCTGGGCTACACTCCACCCTTTTCCTCTGGCTCTTACAAACTTCCTGCCATTTCTTCTGCAAATTTCCCTGAGCCTTGGAGGGAGTGGCAGATACAGGGTGATCTCTCTTGTATTATGGCTAGAAAGTCATCTCTTGGGCCTCTTCATTCTTTGTCTTTAAGAGGTGGCCGCTGATCTATCTCAGTGGTGTTTCCCTTGCTATGAAGACAAGTGGAAGGAAGTAGACACATCTAAACAAATATGAATGTAAATACAAATGCCTAGAAGATATCCCAGTAGGTGTATTATATTCATTAAACAGTATAGTTGTAATGGCTTCCCTGCTGGGGCCTGTAGGCTTTCCTGAAACAGAGTGTTGGCCTGGTCTACAGTACTAGATGTGTGTTCCACGCTTAGGAGTGGGACTTATCCAATTAGAAATTTGTCCGTTGTATGTATGTTAGTCAAGCCATTATTGCACTTGCAGGCATTGCTTGGCATGTTCATTGTGTGCAGCACTCTGGGTCCACCATTGAGTAGAATCATAGGGGATCATTTCTTCTCCAACAATCTGCATAGTGCCTTCTGGCACTATGAAAGCCATCAGCCCAGTGGCATGGAGTTTTTGGCTTAGTCTCAGCTCCATATCTTCTCTCATGCTCACATTATGCAGTGCTTCAGCAGCATGGCCTTACTCACCTTTCTAATGTACAACCAACATTGGTGGCAATAGCCTTGGTGAATTTGAAGACCTCTAGGATCTCTCTCTGACCAACAGCTCATAGGGAGGCAACCCACCCCTGGTTCTGTAGTTTTTCTTAATGGTTGTGTAGATTTGGGAGCCTCTGTTTTTATCTTACCCAACCATAAAACTCCCAAGAATCTTTTGATATCTCTCAAATGGATTTCATATCTGTAAAACACTCAGAGGTTAATATTATATATATTAAATCAAACATAGACAAGGTCTAACATAGCATGGAAAGGTTTTATCCATTCATATTAATTGCTTTTTCCATAAATCTTTGTTAGATGGGTAAGAGACATTAATTTGGTTGTTTACTATCTTTAGTTATCCCTTTGGAGTTATTCTGCATTCTGGGGATCTTACACGGAATCTCTTTGTATTCTTTTATCCTTGATACACTTACAGGTGCTGGCTCCAGTTGCCTGACCCTGCACCAGGCTAAGGAGGCAGGGGGTTTCTCTTGTCCCTACTGTACCTGTTGGTTCCCTGAGTCAGGCAGGTCCTGGGTCTGTCTCCTGACTGTAGCCATATCTGTCATCTCTCCATCTGTCTCTCCATACCTGCCTGCTGGGGGAGGCCCTGGTAGGAAAAACTGCCTCCACTCTTAGCATAGCCTTTCTCAGGAGAGAAATGCACCTTATTTAAGCTTTGGGGATCCTTAACCACCCTTGGGACAGTTTTTATCCTTTGAATACCTTTTGTAAACTGTTCTTCTGGTTTTAAAGCCTTCCAGAAACATCTTAGTACTGAATTTGGTTTTCTATCAAATTTTTTCTTTGGGAATTTGGGCTCGACATAAGTCTTGCCACATTTGTCTTTGAATAACCCAAATGGACCATTTCTTCTGTCTGGTCTTTTTTATATCTCTTGTAGGGTGTTCTGTTATTCTACAGACATGTTTTACCTGCTGATTAGAGTCACTTAGATCTGCTAAAGCCTTTCTCATTTTACAAAGATGCTGTGCCATTAAAGGACTTAGCAAAACCATTAAAGCTCTATACCATTCTCGAGGTCCCAGTTGAATTAAGCTTTCCTTTTTATCTCTGGTGAGCACAGTCTTATCTGGCCCAGTGAACTGGGCATAATATATAGCTTTTCTCATGCCTGGTACTCTTAATAATGCCTTCCCTTCCTTCATAGTCCTCCAGCCCCTGCTAATCATGTTAGTCTCCCTTGGTGACAACCATGCATCTTTAATGCCTTCAACCAGCCATCCCATTAAGGACTGCTCCTCCCTGCAATGGCCTAGGTTGAACAGCCTATGTTGTAAGGATGGATGGGTGGTTATATAACTCAGCTGTGAAGCTTCAGAAGGACTTAGACTTACATTATTTGCTCCCATGTCCCATACCCTCATGAGCCAGGTGATGAGCACCTCTCTGATCACTTGTTTGTAAGTCTTTCCAAGTTTTAGCAGCTCCAATTGGAGTATTGCCTAGTTACAGTACTGTTAGCTTTTTTCTCTTTTTGGATCAAAGGTTGACTCTAAGGGGCAGCTTTAGCTACTTTTATTTTTAGGTTGTTTCTTTTTTCCTGATTCCTTGGACCCCTGGTCCCCTAACTTTACACAAGTTAAAATGTCCTTTTTTTTCCTCTCTCTCAAGCTCTGAGGCCCTAGCCTTTTCTGCTTCCTCTCCCTTGGGCAAATATTTTATTATGCAAAGTATCCACACCCCCCTCTGGATTCTCAGCTTGTGTCCAAGGCCTGTAAAAGTTTTTCCAACCTTCCTATAACCTTTAAAGAATCTTCACTTGCAAGCAACTGTTCTAGTTTCCCACATTTACCATACAGCTGTGGCCCAGGGATTTTTCCCTCTGAGTTCATCCACTTCTGCATGCCTGGCACCTTTATAGTTACATATTTTATAGTCCATTGTATAACCCATGTGACTATCATTAACCCCATTAATCATATGGGGTTTGGCTGCCCTCTCCTGAATGGGTCATGTTATTTCACAGGACTCTTTGCAGTACCCATCTCTGCCCTTCTGGATTTGGGAATCTGAATCCAGCTCCCTTTTGATTGGGTCACCAGACACTTCTGGAACCATGATGTTCTTGGAGGCCCACATCCCCAAGTTCTTCCGCGACTCTTGCAGTTCTTTTATCCTGCCTGCTATGCCAATTTGTTGCACTAAATTTTCCTCTTTTCCCTTGGGAGGCTAGTGCATGTACCTGAGACTCACAGACTAACATAAGACATTTTGGTTTATATGACAGGGAGGGAGTGACTTACAGAGATGGTGTCATTCCAGCCCTGCCCACATTCTCCATTGCTTTTGCCTGTGCCCATGGGCTTGCAAGTCTCACCCCACAGTCTGTGAATGCCCCATCTCTCTTCCACACCCTGCAGGATGCCTCCACCATTCACCCCGGCAGCTGCACACTTCCTTGCGGGACCCGCTGTGCCCTTGGCTCTCTCTCTACCAATCTTGCCACCACTGCTAGCTCTGCAGGCAGTTAGGCTCCACCCTTCTTCCCAGGGTGTCCCTTATGGCTCATGCATTTCAGAGGAATGAGTGAGTTTTGGGCTACAGCCTAATACTAGTTTTCTACTAAATAGTTATCAAATTAAACTGACTCCTAATGACTTATTGTTATACCCATAAATTAATATACTCTCAACTCTCACCAGAGAAATTTACTTATGCAGCAGATGGTAATTAACAGAAACCATAACTGTGCAGAGAACAAGAGGTTGCAGAGTGCTTAGCCCTGAATAGGACACATATATAAAACTTCTGCCTCCCAAGGCTCAGGGATCATTGTGGAAGAGGGGTTAAAATGATTTTAAGCCAGAGGTGGTGGATGAGCACAAGGAAACAGAGTTTTTCAGAGAGCTGTTCAGTTACTTATATGAACTCACAACAGTGTGACAGCATGCACAAATCCCATGCAAGCTAAAACAAGACAAAATCCCATAACAAACACAGGGAAGTGGGTAAGAAACCCCAACCCAGCCTAAGGATATTTTGGCAACTGGTGGCTGCTGGGATGGGGAGAGACAGTGTCTTTTAAGGATAGAACTCTTAGTAGGTTAACAAGGCTCCAGTGGATGGACCTACACTGAAGGACATTCGGGGACACAAATTAGACGCTATAGGCCATATTATTTATATAATAGAGTACATTAAATTGGACAGGGGACAACCAGGGGAGATGTGGATAGGGGAGGGGATCTAAATGCCATCAAATTACATTGTATGAAAATCACAAAAATTCAATTTAAAAATGTTAAAATAAATAAAAATAAATTCACCATAAGAAAAGGAAACTTGTAAAATAAATAAATATAAATAAAATATATTAAGTGGAAAAATATATTGTATGAAATTCACATAAATTCAATAAAAAATTAATTTAAAAAAAAGACCTTAAAATAAGAAATAAAATTGGAGAAACACAAGAAAATTTCATTTTATTATTAACTCTAATAAAATCTGAAATTTTGTGTTAAAAAACCCACAGGGTATTGCTTATAATGGGTGTATAAATGTTACTGACAGGACTTCAGAACTGGATTTTCAGATTCCAATAACTAGAAGCATATCAGTAACATCAAATAAAGTCTTTGTCCTGTCATGTAAGGCATTTATGGCTTGGTAGAGTGACTGCACCACTTCATTGTGGCTTCAGTGCCCTGAGAAAGGGCAGCACATGGTCTGGGAGTCCCTGAAAGTGAGGATTGTCTTTTTCTTCTCCTTGTCCCCAGCATAGTGCCCAGAGGCCCAACAAATGATGTGTGAATATGGGAATGAGCTGAGTGGCCAAGGAGACTTTTAGAAAGAATGTCTCCTTGTTTAAATTGGAGGAAAGGAGAATAATTGACTGGGTGAGGGTGAATGGAAGCTGGGATAGGGGTACAGAGAGAAAGAGTTAGATGTCCTGGGGAACTAAGAAGGCTCTAGAGCATGCTTTCACCTCATAGACTTTAAGAGATAAGGACCAATGTGCTCTAGAAGGAAATATACCTGCTGTGCTTAGTGGTTGATAGCTGTTGCCAGTGATTGACAGGTGTCACTGGCAGTTGGCAGGTAGTGCTAGTAACTGACAGGTGGCACTGGTACTTGACAGATGATGTTAGTTTTTACAGGTGGTACTAGTAGATGACAGATAGTGCCAGTGGTTGACAGGTAGTACCAGTGGTTGACAGGTAGTACCATTGATTGACAGGTAGTATTAGTAGTTGTCAGGTAGTACCATTGATTGATAGGTAGTATTAGTGGTTGTCAGGTAGTACCAGTGGTTGACAGGTAGTACCAGTAATTGATAAGTAGTGCTAGTTGTTAACAGGTAGTACTAGTGGTTGACAGGTAGTACCAGTGGTCGACAGGTAGTACTAGTGATTTTCAGGTAGTACCAGTGGTTGTCAGGTAGTACCAGTGGTTGACAGGTAGTACCATTGATTGATAGGTAGTACTAGTGGTTGTCAGGTAGTACCAGTGGTTGACAGGTAGTTCCAGTGGCTGATAGATAGTACCAATAACTGATAGGTAGTGCTAGGGGTTAACAGGTAGTACTAGTGGTTGACAGGTAGTACCAGTGGTTGAGAGGTAGTACCAGTGCTTGACAGGTAGTATCAATGGTTGACAGGTAGTACCATTGATTGATAGGTAGTACCAGTGGTTGTCAGGTAGTACCAGTGGTTGACAGGTAGTTCCAGTGGCTGATAGGTAGTACCAATAACTGATAGGTAGTGCTAGGGGTTAACAGGTAGTACTAGTGGTTGACAGGTAGTACCAGTGGTTGTCAGGTAGTACCAGTGGTTGACAGGTAGTGCCAGTGGTTGACAGGTAGTACTAGTGATTGTCAGGTAGTACCAGTGGTTGACAGGTAGTACCAGTGGTTGTCAGGTAGTACCAGTGGTTGACAGGTAGTACCAGTGGTTGAGAGATAGTACCAATGGTTGTCAGGTAGTACCAGTGGTTAACAGGTAGTACCAGTGGTTGACAGGTAGTGCCAGTGGTTGACAGGTAGTACCAGTGGTTAACAGGTAGTACCAGTGGTTGACAGGTAGTGCCAGTGGTTGACAGGTAGTACTAGTGGTTGTCAGATAGTACCAGTGGTTGACAGGTAGTTCCAGTGGCTGATAGGTAGTACCAGTAACTGATAGGTAGTGCTAAGGGTTAACAGGTAGTACTAGTGGTTGACAGGTAATACTAGTGGTTGAAAGGTAGTACTAGTGATTGTCAGGTAGTACCAGTGGTTGACAGGATGTACCAGTGGTTGAGAGGTAGAACCAGTGGTTGTCAGGTAGTACCAGTGGTTGACAGGATGTACCAGTGGTTGAGAGGTAGAACCAGTGGTTGTCAGGTAGTACCAGTGGTTGACAGGATGTACCAGTGGTTGAGAGGTAGAACCAGTGGTTGTCAGGTAGTACCAGTGGTTGACAGGTAGTACCAGTGGTTGACAGGTAGTACCAGTGGTTGATAGGTAGTACCAGTGGTTGATAGGTAGTACTAGTAGTTGACAGGTAGTGGCAGTGATTGGCAGGTGATGACATTAGTTTGACTGGTAGTGAGCATAATCATTTGATTGGAGTTACCTTGGACTTTGACCTTCTGGACTGTAGGAAATGATAACACTGGAAACTAACTGGTTTTTAAGGAGATGACCTGTGGCCTGGTAATACATTGATGCCAAGAGGAACTCGTTTGAATATCAAGGTATTCAAGACAGACAGGAGGCAGGAACCTTTGAGGAGGAGTTTCTGTACTATGCCAGGGAGGTTAAACCTGGCCAGAGGGCTGAAGTTATCACATGGTATTTTAAGAAATAGTGAGAGCTAAGACTTAAGGAGAGGTGCCTTTTGACAGGGTCCCTTCTAGTTATTTACAAGCATTGGCTGATTTAATCCTCACTGCTGAGTAGTGGACCCAGCTATTGTCCCTGTGTCACTGGAAGACAGTTGAGGCCCAGGAGGTTAAGCAGCATCTGGGAAGAGGCAGAACCAGGATTTGAAGATACATGTTCGGATTCAGAGGCCCGCTCTCAACCGGTCTTTACAATGAATGTGGTAGTGGTACTGGGTATACATTAAAGGACACACTGGAGATGGAGAAAACTGGGAGGAAGCTTTTCAGTCAGTACAACAGTGAGATCCTGTTTTTTGATGGTTTTTATTTAAGCGAAGTTGTGAACATTCACCCAAAAGTCAGTTTAAAAATCCTTGAACTGGACAAAGAGAATAGCTCAGTGCTAGTTTTAAAGCACTTGTCCAACACGTGAAAGGCCTTGGAATTTACCCCCACCACCACACATAAAGCACACACACACAGTTCTTTTACAGTTCTGTGTTAAGGGGTGCAATAATTACCAAGGGAGGCTGGTCATAGCTGCTGAGGAAACCCCTCCTCTCTCCTTTGCTCTCGGTGACCTGGTCTAGTTAATAAGGAGCTGCATGTTACTGATTCTAGGAAGAGGCAGCGGCAAACAGATGGAGTAAAAGACAGGGCACAGCAAAGGAGCTGCCTCAGTGACACCACGACCATAGCCAGATGTCTACAATAAGGGCTTTTAAATACAGAGCATAGATTTTCATTAACTCTTTCATTTTTACATCTGTCTATGTATCTACGTATCTACTTATGTATCTATCCTTTATTTGCTTTTTGAGACATGTTCTCATATATCCCAGGCTGGCCTTGAACTATGTATTATAGCAGAGGTAACTATTAGTTCCCATCCTTCACCTCTACCCAACAAGTACTGGGATGATAGGTATATACCACCTTGACCCACCTTGATCATTGCTTTTTTTCTTTAAAATTATTTTACTTACTTACTTTCATTTTATGTGTATAAGTATTTTGCCTGCATACCACATGTGTGGATTATCCATGGAAGCAAGAAGCAGGCATCAAATCTTTTGGACCTAGAGTTTCAGATGGTTGTTAGCTTTCATGTGGGTGCTGGGAACTGAACCTAGGTCCTCTGTAAGAACATCAAGTGCTCTTAGCTAATGAACCATCTATCCTGCCCTATTGATCATTTCTTTTTAATGTTCATTCTTTATGTGTGAATTGTGTCATTGAGTTTCTGTTGAGTTATAACATGGAGGCTTTTCATCTGAATGGAGTCCATGCTGTTGATTGTGTTGTTGAAAGTTCTTTGATTGTTTCTATGTTTCTCAGAAAGCTATTCTTCACATACAGACTCATTTTCTCATATTTATTCTCTTTCATGTCACTTCCTGTATTTAATTATTAAAACATTCTATCTGGAGTGTGGTATGACCCTTTCAACACCAAAGGAGAATTTCACTTAAGGTTCCTAGGTATACATTAACTTTGAAATAATGAACATCAAGTGGTAGTCAAAACTGGGACTATGTGGGGTTAGTACACAGAGTTCAGGAATCTTGGAGGGAAGAAGTCAGAAACACTCAACACCAAGAGGTCAGTGCAGGCCAAGGAGCCCAGGGATAGACTGAGGAGAGGAGAGAACAGTGGATGCTGAACTCTGCTACAAGATTGAGAGCAGGAAAAGGAATGGCTAGCTTCTTTAGAAATACCAGGGCCATCGGTGTCATTTCATGGGGGTTTGTATATATAAGCAGAGTGTAGTATTGCAAGTGGAGGACAGAAAGCAGACCTGGCTGGGACAGGGTTTAGGAGTCAGGTGGATTGATGGCCATGTGACACTAGGACACAGCAGGCACTTGCCAGATTATAAATCATATTTTTCTTGGGGTTCATGGAAATTTGAAATACCTACCTTTAAGGCCATCTTAAAAACACTAACATTATGCCAGGTGTGGTGGCTCACACCTTTAATCCCAGCACTCTGGAGGCAGAAGCAGGTAGATCTCTGTGGGACTGAGGCCAGCCTGGTCTACATAGTGAGTTCCAGGTGGGCCAGGCTAGGGAGACCCTGTAAAAATACTGACATTGCCTTTCCAATTTCCTTTTTCTTGCTTTTACCCTGATATGTCTTTCCACCCTTCTGTTTCCAAACCTGCTATGTCATATTGATCATGTCACGTTATGTCATTTTATGCTTTCTGTTTATCCAGGTTTTTTCCTGGTAATAAGCGGACAGTACCATTTTCTGTGGCCTGAGGAGAGGGATGTGCCATTGAGGATGAAGTCACAAATCAAATGCAAAACAGGGGCATAAATTTAACTTTACCTTGCTTGAGACATGGACAGTTTCTTGAATAGCCTACAGCTCAGAGAACAGTTTCTAGACAACTCTCCCACTTCCTCTATTACTCAGTTTTGTAGACATATGGACCTTCCCATTTTTATCCTACATGCCTCTTAGGGACACGCTCATGTAGACATGCACTCCTTTGCGATTGAGTTATGGCTCAAAATCCCACCATAAGTTAAAACTATCATAAGTTTCAGGCAAATGTAATCCACCTAACCTGAAGAGCTCCTACTTTAGCTGCACAGGACACTGTGGGGAGCTGGTTGTCTCCCCCATGTGAGTTCAGGGCTGATTGACAGGAGTAGCTCCTGCTGGGGTCCAACATCACAGAAGAGAAATCTCACTACATTATCTCTATCCCTGGGAAAGATAAAAATTGATAAATATTTTATACTGAATATATATTGCTTTGGAGGGAATGTAAGGTTAAAAATCATAAATTGAGCCATCATAACCATCATAAGCAGAGAACTGTATGTGTGTGGGTGTGTGGGGGTGTTAGAGAATGTCTGGTACCTACACAGTTTAAATTTTTTGAGACAAGATCTCATTATGAAGCCCAGGTGGCTTAAAATTTCCAATCCTGATTTGACCTAACAATTGCTGGGTTTGTAGACATGTTCTAACATGCCCCACAGAAACACATACACACCCTCTCTCTGCCTCTGTGCTGCAGACTAGATATTTATTCAGATCCAGAGTGTCCCATTGACTGATTCTTTCTTCAGTTTTGTCTAATCTGCTGATCATCTTTTTTATTGAGTTATTAACTTCATTTATTTGTATCTCACTATGTAGCCTTGACTGGCCTGGAACTCTGTGTAGACCAGATTGGCCTTGAAGCAGAGATCCATCTGCCTCTGCCTTCTGGGTGCTAGAATTCAAGATGCCTGGCTGAACCATTAACTAATGGGCGTATTTTCTCATCTGGAAGTCCCGTTTGACCTGTTGGGAGAACCAGTCCCTTTCCCTCCATGTTTTCTTGTTCATTCATGGTGATTGTAGTCCTTTTTATCTGTCATCATTTTTAACAGATGGACTTCGTAGTTTCTTCCACATTTTTTCTAATCTTTTAAGGCCTTGACTGTGTTGTTCATCCTTTTTTCTCCTTTCCCTGTTTTTGTGATTGTCGAGTCACTGCTGCACAATTCTCTCAGTATAACTTCCCCAAGCTTCATAAGTAGCAGCTTATGAAGTTCTACACACTAGATGGTCTTTGTAGCCCAAAGCGCCAAACACTTCTACAATCCTCCCCCAAACAGCATGGGCAGGTCTGTCACAGCAACACCCCACTTCTGGTACCAATTTTTTGTCTTTTGTTTTTCTGTTGCTGTGATAAATTCCATGTCCAAAAGCAACTTGGGGAGGAAAGGGTTTATTCCATCTTACAACTCCAGTGTCATAAACTATCACTGAGAGAAGTCAGGGCAGAAACTCAAGGCAAGAAACTGGAGGGAGGAATTGTAGTAGAGACCAAGGACGAATGCGGTTTACTGGCTTGTTTGCCCTGGCTAGCTCAGCTACCTTTTTACATGGTCCAGGCCCACCCACACAGGGATGGCACTACTCAGAGCAGCCCGGGCCCGCCTACATCAAGTAACAATCAAGAAAATGCCCCACAGACATGGACAAGACCAATATGATGGAAGAAATTTTTTCATCGAGGTTCTATCTTCCCAGGTGTGTCAAGTTGACTACTGAAGCTGCCCAGCACAGAAAGAAGAGAAAGGACGTGACAGTTCCTGTTGTCCTCATTCCTGAGGTATCACCATGGTCACAGTGGTCATTCAGAGATGGAAGTAGGTCTAGTTCTCAGCTTCTTTTTGCACCATCAGTCCAGCTGATTGCTCCACACCCTCAGAGACACCAGCGCTGGCTGCCATCGTTTTTTCTTTGAGGTCTGGTTGTTAGTTCTGTACCGACCCCCACCTAAATTTCTAGGTTCTAATAATCCCAGCCTTAGGCAAGAACACAGAGTCAAAATTAAAAGCTGCCTGTGGTGAGCATGCCCAAACCATCTCTGTCCCTGCTACTTGCACTCCTTGAATGGGGGCTGAATGGCAACATATAGGATGCCACTCTGGAGGGGGAGGGGGAGGCTGCTTCTTGGAATCCAGCAAGGTTTGGCCTCCCGCTTGCTTGGCCTTGTCTCTTGCTTGTTTGCTCTCATGGAAGTTGGCTGCTGTGTTGTAAGCTGTCCTGTGGAGAAGCCCAGGGGTGAGGGGCAAAGGGTAACTTGCTCAGTGTCTGCCATGAACTGAGTCCCTCAGGCCCATGGATGACAAGGCCTACCAACAGGAATGAGCTTAAGAAGAGACCCATCCCCATTTGACAACTTGAGTAGAGCCTCATGAGGGATGCTGAGTCAGAGGGCCTAGTTGAGCCACCCCAGGGTGTGTGACCTGCAGAAATTGTGAGATCATAAATGTTTGTGGCTTTACACTCTGAAGTTTTGGACTAACAACTTATATAGCCATAGATCACTTCTGATAACAGAACAACTCTTTCATGGAGGCAGAAGATCTTAGAAGATGCTGACTCTCAGTGAAGCCAGCTAGCAGCTCCAGCTCTCTCCACCTCCTAAGGGTGTCAGAATTCACTGTTTCTCTAAGCACAGGCATTTAAAGCCCCGGCCCTCAGCGGTTGGGCCCCAGGATTTGGGCTAGCCTCTCAGGTACCATCTCCCTGCAACTCCTTTCTTAGTTTTTGGTAGTATCTGGACATTTCTTCCTGTATGTATGTTGATGTGGTACACTGTGTGTGTGCTGTGTGTGTGTGTGCATGTGAACATGTGTGCACATGCAAGTGGAAGCCAGAGGTGAGATGTTGCTCCTCAAATGCTGACCATGTTGTGTTTTGAGACAGGGTCTCTCACTGGGCCAGAGCTTGCCAATTAGGATAGGCTGACTGGCCAGTGAGCCCCAAAGATGGGGCTCCACGTTCCGGGAGTTACAGATGCAGGTCGCTATGTTTGACTTTTTTACATGGGTTCTGGGGATCAAACTCTGGTCCCCATGTTTGCATGATAAGCACTTTACCAACTGAGCCATCAGCTCCTCTCTCTCTCTCTCTCTCTCTCTCTCTCTCTCTCTCTCTCTCTCCTAAATATTTTGTATATTTACCCAGGGTTTCTCTTGGTTTAGAAGGAAGTGGATGTCCCCAGTGGCTTGTTCTTTCAAACCACTGCCAGAAATCAAAATCAAGCAGAAGGTTCTGACCATCCCTATGTAGGATGATTAAGAATCAAGAAGTCTTTGTATTTCAGTCCTCAATATTTAAACAGATTGATCTTTACCCATTGTTAAAAGGCAAACTCTAGTTCATAACACAAATGATCTCCCACAGGATGAATACCATTCGGGCAATCCGGTGGCTTAATTGCTTCCTCCCTTGATGACTTATGACTTGGAACAGATAGGAAAGTAGGGTATCAAAACAAATACTTCTTGAAGCTCAAAGATAAAAAATGTTAATAATTAGTAGCAGCTAGAAGCAAAGTGTATTCTCAGTGGACCCATAATGCCAGCTATTTAATGCAAATTAACAAATGACATTTTAATGTAAAGGACATGAAAGCTAATATCCTAATTTTCCAAGTAAGATCAATAACTCAGCAAACAATAATGTGTTCTAAAAAGGAACTTGGAACTAGAGCGATAACTTTATTTTAGAGATGAGTGGAAGGCTGCATAACTTTATATTTGTGGTTCCAAATTAGACTAAATGAGAATTAGGTGCCACATGCCTTGGAAGGAGGGCCTCATAGTAAAGAGAAGTACAGCGGTGCTGACACAAAGTATTGAAACTGGCCCCATAACAACTGGATGATGAGACTCTCGCTCAGGTCTATGAAGGACAATTCTGAATTAAAATGGAGCTTGTCTTGAAGTCTTGTATGCTGTGTTTTAAATAAAAGTTTAGGAAATTAATAATGAAACAGCATTCTAGTCTTCTAATCCATTATGCTGGGTTGCTCAGGATGAATAATTTCAACTTCAAATACAAAAACACACCCAGCATGCTGGCCATAAACTCATGGTGACAAGAGTGGCATTATTCATTTTTGTCTGGTTAGTACAAACCTCTCAAAGTGGATACCTTCCTTTTGTGCAATACTTTGTAGTTAACAAGTACATTCTGATACTTATGCCATTTGCTCCTTAAAACAAGCCTGCATGGTAGGAATTCTTGGCCTCATTTCATAGTGAAGGAGTTGAGAAGTTGGGCTTCTTACAGAGACAAGCATTTTGCAACGTCAGGATGGCCCGGACCACAGCAGTGCCCTAGCATGTGTAGTGGCCTCCTGCTCTCTGGACTTTTTCCTCAACTCTGCTGTGTGTGGTCCTGCTGTGTGAAAAGCCAAAATGGGTGTCCTTTTTAATTCTCTAGTTTATAAAGGGAGTTGGATTTTCTAGATGTCCTAAGGTGTGTTTATAGGTTTATTTTTTATTTATTTATTTAATTTATTTTAGAGACAAGGTCTCACTGGCTCAAGCCATCCTTCCATCTCAGCATCCTGATTAGCTTGGATAACACAAGAACCTTGCTGTACTTGGCTTTGAATTTGTTCTATTTCAGACAGAATGTCAGCAACTTCAACACTAGACTGTAAATGTCTTCCGAATCAAGTTCTCTACTCCTGCCCTGCAGTCTGGCTATTATACTTTCACTTCAACTAATATGAGAAAAAATATGCTGAAATATACCATGCAAACAGAAGAATCCACACAATAAATGTTCAGCAATGGAACAGTCCCATGGGTCTCAGCCTTGAGCAAGAAACAGGAAGTCACCAGCCCTCCGGAAATGCCTGTCACTGCCTATAGGTTATTACTACCCCCAAAGGTAATCCTTGTTTTGAATGCCAATGGTCTACTTTTGTTTGATGTATTTTCCATTTTTATTAAGTGAAATCCTTTGTGTCTGACTTCTTTGGCTTAGCAGAATGTTTAGAAGACTCTTTCATGCTATAGAATATAGTTGTGGGGTGTTTGTGTTCAAAGCTGCATATTGTAAGATTCTATTATAATTTTGTTATTTTGGCACACTATTTTATGTAATATAAGATGAAGCATCATAATGCAGCGGAAAAAACTGAACAGACCCTGCCAAGGACAAAATTACAAAACTTTGTTTGAAGATCTTAGCTGGCATTATTTTAAATTTTATAAAAGGCCAGTACTTCTTCCATGAAACGAAATGGGTGTTCCCATTGGCCAAGCAGAGGAGATTGGCTGGATGGAAATGAGAGGACTTGAATGAAATACAGGTTGGTTATTTCAAAGTTTCTCTTGTTATAGGATTGGGCAGAGACAGAAAATCACTGGTTAACATCCACTGTGCATAAAATTTAGGGCAGAGGAAACTTCATAGCCATGCCCGGGGAAACTGGCCTGTCTGGGAACTCTGGCTGCTCCCTCTCTAATCTGGAGTTCTGGGGAGGTCAGATAACAGATTAGTTTCAGCTTGGTGACATGGAATACTAGCGTGGGTGATTCCATCTAATCTTTATCTTGGTCTACTGGGGTGCAGTGCAGGAATGTGTTTCAAAACAATGGCTTCCTGTAATTTAACCTCACATGTTCTGGAATACCTGTAATTACCCATTTTGTAGTTAATGAGCATTTAGGTGATTTTCAGCTTGGAGATATTGTTAATAATCATACTTTGAACATTTAACACACTTTTTGGTGGCTATAGTTACATAGTGCATGTGTGTGCATGCAAAGGCCAGGGGGTCAACATCAGGAGTCTTCCTTAATCACTTTCTACTTTTGTTTTTGAGACAGGGTCTCCTACTGAACATGGAGCTCACCCATTTGTTAGGCTGGCTGACCACCAAACACCAGGAATTCTGCCTCTGCCTCTCTAGCACTAGATTACAGGCATGTGCCGTGCTGCCATGCCTGGCTTTTTATGTGAGTGGTAGGATCTGAACTCAGGTCTCATGCTTGTACAGCAAAGACTTCCTTACTGAGCCATCTACCCAGTCCCAGTACATAATTTTGTGGCGAAAGTGATTTGTTTTAGCAGGACATTAACTGTCAGAAACAAAAACATATAAAGAAGATAAATTTTCATTTCTATATTTTACTTTAATAATGAAAAAAATCACATTTTCTGGAGAGTCAATATCTCTACTAGCACACCTATCTTATTTGTATAACATCTATCAGCTTAAAATTTGTAATACATCAGACTGGAACTGAAATCTCTTATTTCACAAACTTTATCTTTAAAGGTAATGTTAATTATTATTTCAACATGAGGAATATATTTCAAATTCAAGATCTATCCATCAAATATTTAAAATACTGCTTTTGCATAAATAACTCAAGGTAATTACAATTAGCTGTTATCTATAAGTAACAAACGACTGAAGAAAACACCCCTTGCAATATTAATAAGCAGATCTGAGTTGGGTGCACTTAAATATCATGGACAATTTCTTTTACATATTATACTACATTCTGCTGTGTCAGACCATCTGGATTTAGACCTGGCATGGACCTTGGTATTAATCTAGCTTGAATATTAGCACAGAACATTTCCAGCATGTAGAATTTTTCCTCAGTTAATCAGGAAGTGCACAAATAATAAGTAATAAGCAATCATCTTTAAATAGTCACTGAGCAGTTTGTGTATGGAAGTCACGGCATAAACTGTAAAGCACTCTGCTTGGAGACAGTTATCTGTGACCACGATATTCGGGTCCTTTCTCCTCCCACACCCACTCTTTCCTAAGTGCTTCTTCTGCAGAGTCACAGACATGCAGTTGGGTTATTTCCAACCCTCCTCTTAGCCTGTGCACCCTTTTGCTTTGTTTACTCTGCAGCCCCATTGGCTGAGCAGATTCTCTTTTCCATAAGCCAACTTCTCCTTTCAAAGGACTCTTGCCATCACTTCCAAAAAAGAATACTTTTCTCTATCTGCTACACAGAGAATTGGTACTTTGGGAGGCCAGGGCTGAGGGCAGGAGGGAGAATCTTTGCAAAGGAAGTAGACTTTAAAATCGGGAAGCTAAAGCCTGGACATGCACGGGGTAGAAGTGGGGTGGATTTAGCTGGCATGTTTGGGGCAGGAAGGGCAGTGCTTAGGAAAGAGCGGGACACTTTGGATCAAGCAGTATTTTTGTCTCTTTGTTGCCCATGAGAGAGCACTGGTTTACCACAGTGAGCATTCACCACCACATGCATCTGGAGTGCCGGGAGCAGTGGTTCTATGACACATAGATTTAGCAAAATGAGTCATAATCTTATAGACTCATGTCTACCGCCAAAGAATACAAAGTGAGAATCAAGCGTTCAAGGACAGCCTGGGTTACATTGTGAAATCATGCCTCAAAATCTAAGGATTTGGATATAGTTCAGTGACAGAGAACTACCTAGCAGGTACAAGGCTCAACATGTAGCAAAAAGAAGAACCATGTGGGTGGCAACATGATGGGTTTCTGATGAGAATTCACATAGCTTTTGTTTGGGCTATGGAGAAAGAGGCTGGGAGGAAGGAAGACAGAGACAGACTGCACATCCATTTATAAGGGTGTTTATTCCATCACAGAAGTCCTACCTTCATGACCCAATTATCTCCCCGAAAGCTCATTTCTAGCCCTTCTGAGGGTTACGGGGTCAGCATTCACCTGTTGAGGGAGGGGAACACATTCTGTCACTAACTGAGAAGTTCATGTAGTGCATTGAATTCATAGAATGCTTTCATATACTTTAATCAACATAATATTCTAGATGGAAAATAGGTTCAGAACTGTTGAAAGTTTCAAGCAAGTCTCTTAAGGCCATGTAGCTCATAGACAGATGTCCCTTCTGGTTGGGATATGACTGCTCCAGATGTTCAGATTGGAGATTCAGAGAGGCCCCAGAAATGTGAAGGCTAGCCTTCTTTCCAGATTCCCCACTCAGGACCTTTGGACAATCCAAGCTCACATCCTGACCAGCTCAGACTGTTGGAAGACTGTGGATTACCTCTTTTTAAAGCCTTATAACATATCATGTATATCAGTTGTAAAGTGTAGTCCTGTTTATTCAACATATTTAGTTTGCCAATATGAGGTGGTTCCCTCATAATTTTCAATTGTTTAAAGTTGGCAGATGGGGGTTGGAGATTGAACTACACGATAGCGTGCTTGCCTAGCAAGCTCTTCAACTCCAAAAACACAAAACAAACAAAACCAAAACCAAAAACCAAAAAACAGACAACAACAACTCCAAAACAAGGCAACTAAAGTTGGCAAAGAGTAAAGCTTCATATGTGAGGAAGACATTATTGATGCTGTTTGGAATGTCAGCCTTTCTGGCTTCCAGTGTCCTGTTTGAATTTAACCCTAACAAAGATTCGCCACAGCACTTTGTCTTTGTACCACTTCAGGTTGGGGTTGGCTTTGGGCCAATTAAAGATTCTCATTTTTAGGCTGGAGAGATGGCTCAGTGGTTAAGAGCACAGGCTGCTCTTGCAGAGGACACTGGATCGGTTCCCAGCACCCACATGACATCTAACAATGGTGTGTAACTCCAGTTCCAGGGGCTCCAACGCATGCCCTCTTCTGGCCTTTGTGGGCATGCACAACACGGGTACACTTACAGTGCATGCCAACAAAACATTCATACACATAAAATAAAATAAACTTACATTTTAACAGATTTTTCCTTCTTTCCTCAAGAACTGATGAAGGATGGAGCTGTGTGTACATGTGAAGTGTGTTCATGGATGCAAATATGTGTGCTAAGAGAGTGTGTGGACAGAGTGACACTTCTTTTCCACACATCCCGTGCTGGGGGTTTTCAGCTCTCCAATGTGTTTTCATCACTGTGAAAGAGAAACAGTTTGAAGCAGGAAATATGTCATTTTGGCTCCTGGTTTCAGTTACGGTTGGCTGGCTCTGTTGCTTTTCCTGAGGCAAGGCAGAGGCATCATGGTGGCATGGTAGAGTGTGTGACAGAGCCTCTGGCTTTCTGGTAGCCAGGCAGCAGGGACAGGAGAAACAGGAAGGGGCCAGGATATACCCTTCAAGGCCACATTCCCAGAGAGCCACTTCCTACAACCAGACACCACCTTCCCTAGTTCTGACCCTCCAGTAGCCTATTTATTCACATTTTGAATCCATAAATGAATGAAACAATCGATTAGATCCCTTATGATCTAGATGCCTCTGAAAACATCCTCACAGTCACACCCAGAATTTAGTTACTAATCTCCTACACATCTCTCAATCTAACCAAATTGACATTAAAGATTAATTACCGCAATGGGTTTCCAATACAAGTTTCCTCCTCACTTCAAATGCTTGTGAATGTGGATTCTTGACTCTGGGCCCTGGTGTATTTCACAAATCACCCTTCTGTGTGTGGCTTTGAGTATTCTTTTCCTCAGAGGTGTCAAGTGTCTGTGCCCCCTTTCCACATCTCTGAATTTGAAGCTTCCTTCCAGTGGGAGTCCCAATCCTGCCTGCTCCATTCTACCTTCTGGTCCACCAGGGCCACTAGGGATCTTTTGTTCTTGCAATACCGATGACTTTCTAGTAGGGTCACATACATGCCAATACGGGCTACTACGTGTATGTTCTTAGATGATAAGTCATGAGAGCCAAACTGAATTGTGGTCTTATTTTGTGCAAAGTCCTATCATAAGTACCTTACTCAAAATAGTTCACTTAACAACCTCAAAATACTCCCTGAGTAGACAATAATTTGTTAATGGCATGGGAAATTCAGAGCTGTGAAATATCTGAGCCTCCTCTCTACATCTCTGAATGCTTTTCAAAAAATATTTTATTTATTTATTTTTATATATGTGATGAGTGCATTGCCTGGATGTGTGTAAATGCACCCATGTCCTGCAATGCCCTCGGAGGTCAGAAGAGGGCATCAGATCCCCTGGAACTGGAGTCACAGCTGACTAGTAGATGCCAGGTGGGTGCTGGGAATCGAACTCTGGTCCTCTGTAAGAGCAGCCAGTGCTCTTAACTGCTGAGCCATCTCTTCAGCCCCATCTTGAATTCTTAAAAGGCTTGGAGCCTCACTGTGTTTGTTGGGTGGTGAATGGAGGCATGACAAGAAGGATTTAGGGTTTGGTAGGTACAGATGTCAGATGACACATTTACCAGTGGAAGAAAACTTCCCACATCTTCAATATCCCCTTTCCTTCTCAACTTTTTACTATACAAAATTTCAGATATAAAGGAAAGTGGGAGCTGGGTGTGGTGGCACTGCCTGCATCCTAGCACCAGTGAGGCTTCAGCAGGAGCATTGAGGGTTCAAGGCCATTATGTACACCCCAGGGACTTCCGGAACAGTCTGAACTTCATAGTAAGACCCTATCTCAAAAAAAAAAAGGGGAGGGACAAAGGTACAATAAAAGCCCAAGCTGATATTCAACAGTTGCTAATATTTTATTTCTGTATAATGTGTCTGCATATGCATTCATTATAAATGTCTGCTGAATCATTTGAAAGTAGGTTGCTGATATCCTGACATTTCATCCCTAAGACCAAAGCATGCGTTCCTTTAAATAATATCAATGTTTACTATAAACACTATACTGTTATACCGATGAAAATTAGCAACACAGGTAAACATGGCTTGCTTTTTATTCCTGTTCTTATATAAACAAAACCACAGCAGAGAAAAATGTTTTGAATTTAGTATCTATGCTGTTTGTTTACCTGTCAGTGTTATACTCGGTCTTCCTACATCTTTCAAAAGCATTTTCCACTTACATAGCAAAGAGACCATTTTTTCCAGTGCTGTGACTGTTGGAATTCACTGTCTTCAGATGATCAGTATGGATGTGCCCATCGAATAACTGGAAATATGAAAGCGCAGTTATAGTTTCAGCCTCTGTGGAGTAGATTTCTGGATTTTCCTCAAAAAGTCTAGTCAAATTTAGGGTGAACCAATACTTCACAGGTGCAAGCTCTAATGAAGAGATTTAACAGTTGAACGAAGAAGAAGCCATGCATAGGTCCACAACTTAACAGTGAATAATGGGTGGGACTCGGTCTCCATTTCAGCAGCGTGCAGCAGTAAAGGACCCTGTTATATTGATAAACTGGTGACAGGCCATGGCCTTCTTCCTCCATTTATTAAAGATGTCACTATTCTTGTTGATAGCAAAGATGGAACTTTAAAAATCTTGAAAAAATAATGTGTCAAGCACTTCTTATTTATTTTCTCCTCCAAGCCAACTGATGTCCTAGAACTCCATACTGGATTGAGCTCTAGCAGATTACATTATCCTCCAAGCACTGACAATGCTTATGTTTCCTATTAATTTTACTGTGAATGAGAAGGTACTGGTCAGTATTTCAACACAGGTGATGCTGGCTCCTTCACTTCTTGGTCTGTGTTTTGTCATTCTTAGTACTATGATAGGGGAAACATCATGTCATCTTAGAGAACGTTACACAACTAAGAAATGGGCAATGATCATATTGTGCTAACAGTGGGAAAAATATTGTTTGCTTTCAGTGAGACTAATTTATCAGTGGTAGTAAGAAGTGGTCCAGAAGGAAATCATGGTCTTCATTGAGAAGGTTCTGTAAGCTATCAATTTTAAGGAGCACTAATTGGATTTTAAGTGTGCTCATACATCTGATATAAACCCTTTCTGCCATGAACTGGGGCTTCTATGGGTTGAACTGTATCCCCCCCCCCGGCCCCCGCAAACTGCAGAGAGTGAATTTGTGTAGAGCATTGTGCAATATCCTCAGAGGTCAATCAAGTTAAATAAGTCATTAGAGTTGGCCCCAAGTTAACCTGACTGGTTTCCTTATAAAAAGAGAAACTGAGATACAACATATATATGCATGAGCTTATATATACATGTGTACTCATAGAGAGAGAGAGAGAGAGAGAGAGAGAGAGAGAGAGAGAGAGAGGCAGATATTGGGATGGAGTTTCTACAAACCAAGGAACATTGCCAGCAGACACCCAAGACATTCAGAAGCCGGGGAAAGGCTGGGACAGATTCTCTGTCTCAGCCTCAGAAAAAAAGCCAACCCTGCTGTGATGTTTCACCAGTGGCTGGCTTACAAGTGATGTTAATGCAAAATTTTCTCTGGGGGACTCAAATTAAATATTGTGTATTTTACTTAGCAATTAGTCCTTTGTCCTCTGGGCAAAGACAGACCTGTGCTGGCCTGTTCCACACAGCCTCATCTCCCTCATCTTGTGACAGTTCCCATTTCTGCTCTGCCCATGTCCTGAGTTTGGAGCTGACCAGGTAGTCTAATGAGTCCAGGAGCAGCCAGTAAAACCTTCCCATTTCTCTGGTCACTGTTTAGTGTACAGATTTTTTTTCTGGCATAATCAAGAAAAACCAGGAGTCCTAAACTTCAACAAAGGCTTCACATATGTGTATATGTGCTAATATATACATGTGTACTCAGAGAGAGAGAGAGAGAGAGAGAGAGAGAGAGAGAGAGAGAGAGACATATTGGGATGGAGCTTCTACAAGATGGGACCCCCCCCCAACAAAGGTGATGGAGCCCAGCTGGAGCAGGAGGCACAAGTTAGTCAGAATTCACTTAAAAATCGTGTTTATTTGTTATTATTGTGGGGTGGTGGTGTGCACGTGGAAGTCAAAGGTCAGCCTTGTGGAGTCAGTTCTCTGCTTTACTTCTATGTGGGCTCCAGAGAATGAACTCTAGTCACCAGGCTTGTGCAGCAAGCGCTCTTACAGCTGAGCCATCGCACCTGCCCAGAATTCTTCATTCTCTACCTGGAAGCTGACATATTCCTTTTTTTTTTTTTAATTATTTGAGAATTTCACACGTGTATATAATCCACCCCCATTCCCTCCTTAGATAGTCTACACTCAGGTGCATACAAGCATCTCAAAATGGGCTCAGTGGGTTTCAAAGGCTATTCTCTTTTGACTGTCCACTTACAGGAACCAGTAAATTTTCTTTTGTTCTTTGGCAAGTTTGAGCTGGGTTCTGATATTTAAAGTGGAGACTACCTTACAGCATCTGTGAAGTGTAATTGTCACTTAGTTTTTTGGCCACCTGTGGCCTCTGGAGATCTTGGATTGTTGTACTGTTGGAACTTTCAAGAGCATGGCCAACCTCAGTAAGAGTTGGCTTATTCTGTGTTTTCTGAATAAAACTGATTTCAAAATCAAGTCGATGCCAGTGGGTTATTTTTCTGGGTGTGCAGGATAATTTCAGTCACTCTTCATCGCTGTGATTGTGGTAGGCTGTGTTTCCAAAGACAGTTGCCCATAGACACATAGATCCCCGTCCTTTCACTCCGGGGTCTGACGCAGGTGCCCTTCCCCACGCAGAGACCGCACTTGCACTGCCTCCTTGTGAACACAGGTGGGACTTGTAACTCTTCCAAACAGGAAAAACGGTGAAGCGGGCACTGTGTAATTTCTGAGGCTAGGTCATAAAAAAGCTGCAGCTGCCCCTGTGCTCTCTCACGGGGAGGCTTGTGTCAAGACGAGCTGGAGTCCAGCTTCCACTGGCATCACCTCCATCCATGTGAGTGAGTAAGCTCAAGCATGGGGCAGAGAGGAGGAGCCATGGCTGAGTGACCAGTGTGACAAATGACTGCTCTGCACCACTCAGCTTTAGGGTAATTTTAAATTTAAATTTAATTTAATTTTTAAAATATTTTTTTATTTTTATGTGTATAAGTGATTGCCTGCATGTATGTAAGTGTACCCATGCTATGCATGTCCCATGGAGGTCACAAGAGGGTGTCAGATTCCCCTGGAACTGGAGTTATGGATGGTTGCTAGCCTCTGTGTGGGTGCTGGAACTCGAACCCAGGTCCTCTGCAAGAGCAGTGGAGCAGTGCTCTTAACCACTGAGCCTTCTCTCCAGCTCCTAGGGTAAATTTTAAAATGGTGATTAAAGATATACACACATATGCATTTTAGTAAAAATTTTAATAATTGTATATATCTGCACATCACGGTGTGATATTTTCATTCATGTATGGAATGTGTACAGATCAAATCAGGGCACTCAGCATATCCTTTATTATTCCTTTCTACATAGCCACAGTGAGACCATTTTCAAGGTGTTGTGTTGACCAGCCTGAACCACTTCCTAGAAGCCCTTTCTTGCTGAATTTGACCAGTGTGGACCTCCAAGGAGACTCTTGCAGATGTGGAAGGTGAAGTGGAATGCAGCCATGTTACAGCTCACATGCATTGCCACTGATACGCAGCAATGATCAGTGACTGGGAGTCGCAGGCAGGCTTGCTTCAGCTGTGCTGGGATAAGTGTGTTTAGCTCCACAGCAAGGGGCCAGCTGCCTTCAGGACATGCAGAGCATGACAGTGAGAGACAGTGAGAGCAGACACATGCTGGGTTCCGTTTGTTTTGTGGGTACCAGCTTGTCCACACTTTGTTTAATTTATAACCATCTTTTCCAACTGCATGCTCTGGGACTGTCAGGCTCCAGCATCCTAAAGTTGAATGGTCCCTTAGAGGTCACTTTCCTAACTCTCACAATCATGCAAGGTCAAATTCATGTTTATGATATAAAGTTTATAAATATATATAATACGACTTAATTCTGAAATAGAAAATGAGAAGAATTTGCTGTAGATTGTCTAATAAATAAATGCAGTATACAATGTGATAAGTAATATGTACATATTACTTACATGTACCTATGCATGTCTATCCATGGCCTGGGTCCTGCTTTGATTGACAGTGGTTCATCCGCACAGCAATTGAACGCACATGTTACTTGATAACCAGACTTTCTTCGGCTCTGCTTTGCTCACTCCCATTTTCCACTCAGCACAGTCATTTGCCTCTGGTTATCACTCACAGCATCCTGCACCTGTTCCCTGTTTACATGAGCTCTGCTGCAATCCTCACTGATTTGCAAAACTGAATACATTTTGATGATTTAAATAATCTTTGAATGCAAGCTGTGTCTGAGGAAAAATGCTCCCTAGTTTATAAGAATATATTTATGTCTAAATTCAACCAGGCAAATAGTGACATTAAGGAGAAAGTTTCCTCTTTTCCTTTTCTTTACTTGGATGACTCTTCAACTTTTTGGACCAAGAAGTCTTGGTTTACTCAGACTGCTACTATGAAATACCACCTATCAGGTGCTTCAACAAATGGTGTGTACTTCTTATGATTCTGAAGGCTAGACATCCAAAATCAGGGAGTTTGTATGGTCAGTTCTCAGAGACAACCTTTAGCTTGGCTTACAGGTGGCTCATTTCTCAGTCTCCTGACATAGCAGAAAGAGAGGTGGGGTGGAGGGAGGAAGAGAAGAAGGAGGGGAGGAAGAAGGGGAGAAGGGGAGAGGAGAGCTCTGTTTCTGTCTTCTTATATTAACTCCACCACAAAGGCCAGAGCCTTGTGTCCTCATCTAAGCCCAACTGCCCCACAAAGTATCCCTCTATATAGGTCCTATAGATTGGAGCTTTAACATATGATCTTTTTGAGGAAGGGGTGGAAATACAAATATTTAGTCCATCACAAGAGATAAGAAGTAGACTCAAGGCTGGTGAGATGGCTCAGTGAATAAAGGTGCTTGCTGTGTAAGCCTGCTGGCCCAAGTTTGATCCCCAGAACCCATGTAGAGGTAGAAAGAGAGAACCAGCTCCACAAAGTTGTCTTCTGACCTTCATACACACACTCTGGCATGCATGTTTCCACACTCACACATGTATATCATACACACACACACAAATTAATAATAATAATAATAATAATAATAATAATAAATAAAAATTTAAAGAACAGGAAACAGATTCAACTAATCTATGGAGAGTTCTGAAGAAGGATTCAAGTGTTTACTCACAGTTGACTTGTATGAAATTTGGCTGTGGATTAGCTCTACCATTGGGTATGTACTGGGAGGGGCAGACTCAATGGAGAACATCTATAGCTCCTTCATGCTTCCTAAGACTGGGGGAAGTTGTGCACATTGAAGAGCTGACCATGTGTTAACTCTGAAGTGTTTTAATCAAGGATGGACCACTGCAGCCAGGCACACTGGTGAAGAACATGTTGATATAGAGTAAAACATGGTGGCCTTTCAACACAGGGGCCAATCTCTGCTAGTGGGAGTGCCTGTGAGGAGAAATGTCCCTGTACATCCTCATGTACTGCAGCAGTCCTCCATTACCTGCGGCCCTGCCTTCATCTCACATGGCCCAAACATACAGTGCAGTGCTCATCAGCAAACAAACGGAACATCATCTAGGCTCTGGGATAGTCCAGCTGTCTTGGAAGGTAAAGCAGTCAATCTGTGTATTGTAATCTGAGACAAAAGACTGGACACTCATCACTCTGGCCACTACCATATTCTCCTTAACCCTGGGGGGATGTCAGTGCTCTATCGCCCTCCAATGATGCACTGGGCAGAGCAGACTCTCCACTCAAGTCAATCAACATATTCAACCCTTTGCACCAGAGCAATTCACTTTCTGATGGTCACCTGACATGCACTACAGCTAAGAATTATTCTCAAGGCTTTGGTTGAAACTCTCAGGAAAGACTTATTTCTTTTTTTCTGTTGGCATGAATCTGAAAGGACCACTGGGCTGGAATTGTGGCTAATTTCTTGTGAGCATGTTGGTCCTGAGTATGGATTAAACACAGTGAAGCAGGACTACGAAGTACAGAGCTAGATGCTTTGTCCCGGGGATGCCATCTGCATCCCGGATCAAGCTATGCCTGAAGCAACCGTGCCTCTGGATTCTTTAGTTTTGTAAGCAAAGAAATTCCTTTTCTCTTTCTTAGGCTGATTTGAGTTAGAGATATTGTCACTTGCAGCCAAAAGAATCATAACTAGTACAGTTATGGGGAGCTGGGTTTGAGGAAAAGTGTCAGGTAATCTATAAGATGGAGAGGCTGAGCTACAAGGAGAGACAGGTCCTAAAGCTCCACTAGGTATTACTTTCTCTTCTCCTTGAATCTATAAAGCACTTTGCTTCTCTAGGACTGATGGCATACATCACACATTGTCTTGAATTGCAATTACAGTTTTTGCGTGGTAGGCACAAATTTTGCAACCATAAAACTCTGATGTACAGAAATGTAACTTTCTTTATTGTTTTATAATTGAGCTTAATTTAGCTTACAGACCCTCTTTTCTATGAATAGTGGGGAGCTTAATCTTGTTGATTCTAGCCAGTTTTGTCAGTCCTGGCTTAAAGCTTCCCATAAGCTTTAAGCACTTAGTTCATAATGCCAAATAATCTTCTAGGAGAAATTTGTTATAACAAGCGTGGTAAAGAGGAAAACTGTCTGGGCTGGGAGCTGACCATGGTGCTCCGCAGGCTGAGGTCCATCCAGTGGAGCTAGTCAGTCCTCCTTGCTCATTGTGTCCTGCCCAGCCCCCAGCTCAGCCTCTGTAGACTCCGCCAGGACCTCTTCTCATCTTCAGATTGGGCTCCCACTGTCCCTGAACTCCTAGCCAAGTCCTTTCCCCACTGATTACTTCAGCCCTTGACCCCCAGGCCCCTTAGCATTTCATTCTTTGGAGCCAGGACTTGGCTCAGTATCCTATTTACCTAAAGCATCTCTAGTCTGAGCTCTGTATCCCAGGAGCCACCTGTGATACTCAACTCTACATGCAACTTGATTAGACCAAAGGAGACTCAGGTACATGGTTAAGCATTCTTTCCCAGTATGTCTGTGAGGATGCTTCCAGAAAAGGTTAGAATTAGGATTAATGGACTGACTAAAGCAGATGGCTCTCCCCTGTGTGAGTGACATCATCTGATACATTGAGGGTCTAGATTTCCCACCTTTCACTGTTCCACCCCTATCTGATTGCTTGAGCTGGGACCTTGAGCTTCTGTCCCAAGGCCTTCAGATCTGGATTGAGATTTACACCATGAGCTCTTTGGTTCACAGGCCCTTAAATGACAGCCTTTCTGATCCCCCAATGTGCAGACAACAGACCATGGCCACCATACCCCAAGGGGTAACTATAATTAGCATGAGCTAGTGTCCTGCTCCCCTCTCCTCCCTTCCCTCCCCTCCCCCCCCCTTCCCCTTTCCCTTCCCTTCCTCTTCCCTCCCCTCCCCTCCCCTTCCCTCCCCACCTTCCCCTCTCCTCCTAACCCTCTCATCTCCTCCCTTTCTCAGTTCCCAGGTTGACTTTGGTAACTCATGCTGCTGCATCTTGAAGGCCAGCTCATCCCTGCAACCATGAGCCTTGGCCTCATCATCTTGCTTTACTGGAGTAGGATCTCAGAGCAGAAACGAAAACTAAAAATTACTGAGAAGAAAGAGCACCTTGGTGCTATTACATAACACCACCTGGCTCCAAGGTCATCCAAGAGCACCCCAGTCTGCTCCTCATGGGGCATGGTTGTTGGCTGCTGCCTCTGATGTTTGTCTGAAACCCCACAGGGTCAAGGTCTGTCCACACTACTGGAAAGCACAGCCTATGGAAGGCATGCTCACTCCCAGCACAAATACCTTTCCCGTAGGCTAACAGTTCCTGGTGTACTTTCACCCACTTAAAGTTGGCCTTGGTGTTTTGCATGTCCAGCTTTCTTGTCAAAGAACCAAGTTTGAGTTCCTTTCAGTACCCCTTGGGGTGTGGTGGCCTCTGTGTCTCTTAAGAATGTGGCTTCCAGCGTGTTGTAGATTGAATTGTGTCTGCTAAAACAATAGTTTGAATTCTAGTCTCTAGAGCACATTTGAAATGCAACCTTTGCAGATGTAAAGGATCTGCCTGATTAGTGGGGGCTCTTCAACTTAGGGGCAGGTGTCCTTTTACTAAAAGGAGGGAACACACAGGGACAGACAGGCCCAGGAGGAAGCCTGTAGTAACAGAGGCAGGGATTGGATGCATCCGCAAGCTGAGGAATATGGAGGGTTGCTGGGAACTGTAGAAATTAAATGAGTCTCTGGACAGAGTAGAGTCCTCAGACAATCTTGATTTCTAGAACTATGAGAGAACACGTTTCTGTTGTTTTTAAACCACCCAGTTGCTCTGCTTCCTACCAGCAGCCCAAAGAAAGTAGGAGGAGCAGGAAGCATCCTCTGGATCCATCTCTCCCCGTTGTCCTTGTGTCACATCCTGAAAGCATGGGACAGTGCAGGAACCAAGAGGTGGTTCAATAGGAGGGGCACCCAACTCTGTTCCCTCTCCTGGGCTGGTGTGCCCAGGTATTGGGTATTTGGGCAGTAGACAGTTCAGAGCTGCAGACATGTTGAAAACCTCTTTAGGGAATGGAAGCAGCCTTGCCTAGTCTCACAGTACCAGAAGGGGAGAGCAGCTCCCAGCCCACGGCCACTAGCTAAGGTGGTAACAGAGGCAGCCCACCCTGTCTGTCGCTTCCAGGAAAGTGTCCTCTGAAGGCACAGTCTCTTCTCATCCTCTGAGGTAGGGTAGGGTAGTAATGCTTTGCTGTTTGAACACAGCTTCCAAGCCCTGCCTTCGAGAGTCTAAGTCCAGGGTGGAACCTGAGAACTGGCCTTTCAAACAAACTTCCAGAATGTCTTGAGCCTGAGCATGAGGCTACCTGGGTGGATGGCATCTCACTGGGTTGCACCTAGGCAGGGCTGATGGCCTGAGAGGGCAAGTATGCTATGAGGGGTCTGCAGAAACTAATTTGCATGTGAGAGTTTTGAGATATGGTGCCTTGGGATTAGCATGATTTTAAAGGTTGATTTCTAAGTCCAGCCCATGAATTGAGCTGGGCAGAAGGCCAAGGAGAGGAGATTGAATTCTCACGTGTGCACATGTATATAACTATATGTATCCTGTGCACACATATCTATGTATATATGAATAAGGGTCTCTCCCAGTGCTTCTTGTTCGTTCAGTCCCTGTTGCTCTCTGCCTATCCCTGTCCATGGCGGAGCGACCGCTGTGTACAGCTGCCAATAAGTATTCTGTGCAGGAATGCTAATGGACCTGTGTGAAGGCATGCCTGTATGTGCATGCATGTTTCTGGGCATGCATGCATATCATAGAGATGCAGTCAGTCCTGAGGAGTGTTTTTCTGTTACCTGGGCAAGACAAAGCCACCAGCACCTGCAGTTTCCAAAACAAAGGCAGCAATAGCCCTATTCAAACACAAGGGAATCCTGCCTATGCAAATGCCTCCCTCCACCTGAACCGATCTATTTCTGTATGAAGGTTCTGTTCTGTTTGTTTGTGGACCCTGAATATCTTGGGTTTGCTGCTTCAAACCTTACTCTTCCACCAAGTTGAGTCCTTTAACCGGTCTTTCATCCCACTCTGCCTTCCTGTGTCGATCACACACAGGGAAGTTTACAATCCTTTTGGCTTTTGTGGCTGTTCCCTTCTATAACCACTTATTTTGAGGCTATAGCTACTTTACCTCACAGAGAGGGGATCTGAATCCTCTGATGTCTTTGTTCACAAATAAACCTGGGCTCAGAGCCCTGCTTCTCCCAAACCCAGAGCTTATGTGCTGTGCCATCTGCCAGCAGGTGGCAGGGTGTCTATCCTGCTTGTTTTGATGGCAGATTCCAGGGTTTGCAGTTAGCACTGTGTGTCCTGACTGCCTCTCTCTAATACAAGCTACAAGATGGGGCCTTGAGTTCTGAGGTGGAGTTAACTGCGTCTTATTTCTGGCATATCCCTATCATCCTTTGGTCTGAGATGTTGTTCTATTTTCTAAGCTTTGTCCTTTCTAAGCTGTTTCTCCCACAAGCTGGCTCAGAATACTTAGAGCCACTGACAGTGAGAGAGGCCCTCCCTTGCTCTAGCAAAGACCTTTCTGAGAAGGGTGCAAAAGGCCATTTCCTTTGAGGTAGGAGGACCATTCTGGAATAAGATGAATGCCTCACAGCAGCCCCGAGCTCTTCCCAGGCTTTTCCTATGCCCACACCCTTGCTGCCAACCTTTCCTGCTCTATCCTGCCTCCTCCCTTCTTGTCCCCAGGAAGTCTTCTTAGTGAGTGACTGACATCTGATTCCTCTCTCAGGATCTGCTTCCAGGGACCCAAAGTACAGGGTATCTGCATAGAATTGGTAGTCGTGTGTGTGTCTGTGTGTGTCTGTGTCTGTGTGTGTGTCTGTGTGTCTTCTGTGTGTCTGCGTGTTTTTGTGTGTCTCTCTGTGTGTGTGTGTGTCTGTGTGTGTCTGTCTGTGTGTCTTCTGTGTGTGTGTATATATCTGTGTGTGTCTGTGTGTCTGTGTCTGTGTGTCTGTCTGTGTCTGTGTGTGTCTGTGTGTCTATGTGTATATTTGTGTGTGTCTGTGTGTGTGTATATGCCTGTGTGTGCCCGTGTGTGTGTCTGTGTGTCTGTCTGTGTCTGTGTGTCTGTGTGTGTACCCTGCTTGAATCCCATATGCTTGCACTCCCTGGTCCCACTGAGCCGCCTTCCCAGCATCTCTCCTGGTGCTGCTCACTTGTTCAGCCTCTGTTGCTCTCTGCTCATCCCTGTCCATGGTGGGGTGGCCACTGTCTACGGCCGCTGTTTTCACTGTTGTTTTCTTGTTCTCCTTACTGCAAGAAACGTTCAGCGTCTCTGTACATACTTGTTCAATACCTCCCCTGCTGTAAAGTCAAATACTGTTTTAAAAAAATAGTTTAAAGAACTTCTTCATTTATTCTGGCCGTTAATCCCTTGTTGTTTTACACAGAGAAAATCTCTCCTTCGAGTGGACCATCTGTCTCCCTTGCTTGTGGCATCCTTCACTGAAATCCTTAAGAGTTACCTCCGTATGTTCTCACTGTCATGTGGATGAAATAGTTTTTATATTTCATTTGGCATTCGTTGCAGTCCTCCAAACAAGATGCAGGTCTGAGTCCACAGGGCTGTGTGAAAGGACAAAATTGTGCTCACCTTTCTCACTGACCCATAAGACACCATTTCTGCACTCTGACCTCATCTGTGAACCTGTGTTGTTTTTTGAGATTCCCGGGACCTTTATGTACAGGGAACCCAGTTGGCCATCACCCTGAGCCCTGGAGGTACCCCAACTTATTTGAACTACACAGAAAACATGTGGTAGCAAGCCACCTTGACTCCATACCACCATGGAGATGACAGGATTGTAACTCCTTGGCAGACCCTCCCGTGAGGGGTTCATCTCATTATATTTTTTTATCCTCTTTCGGAGACCAGGTCTTCCTGTAGCCCCAGCTGGCCTGGAACTCACTATGTAGACCAGGCTAGCCTGGATCTCATAGAGATCCTCCTGCCTCTGCCTCTCAAGTGCTGGGATTAAAAGTGTGTGCTACCAAACCCAGCTAATATTTCCTTACATCATGATGCTCTTAAATAAGCAAATGACAGTATTAGGGTAGTGGATGCAGGACTGAACATTCTAAAGGCTGAGAAGGAAAGCTTGTTGTTTAGTCCTTGGATAAACCTCGTGGGCTCCTCCTGTGCACTGTGCGCTGTGGTACGTTGACCCGACAAGGAAGAAGAATCAAAGAAGCCTTTGATTGCTCTAGGAATAGCTTCAGTAGATTCTCAGAGAGCTCTCAGGGCAGTGAGTACAGATACCAGGACTGGCACTGCCTCCAGATTAGATCTCAGCCTGGACTGTCGCCTCGGCCAGGGCTCAGCAAGATATTTCTGTGAAGAGTGGATGGTAAACACTATGGGTGTTGACAATCACACAGTCTTTGTCACAACTGTGCTAGTCTGCAAAGGCAGTGCAAAAGCAGCCACAGACAATATGTGAATGGAGGTGTGGGCTGTGTGCCAATAAAACTGTATTCTAAAAACCAGGCCAGCTTTGGTTTGTGGGATGAAGCTGGCCGGGACCTGGCCTACATGACGAATATGTTACAATGGAGCTGTGAGCCGATACGCTCAAAGGGGGATCAACACTTCATAGCCGCTTTCAACTAATTTACATAAGGCTAAAATCACAAAGGCTGGACATAGCAGGATTCTGTTAATATTTACGATATGATGATTATCTCTAACATATAATCAGGTGCACAGTGAAAGACTTAAAAGGGAAAGGCACAACTTCCAAGAATATGTTTGGCCTGACCCCTAGTCCAGAATCTGGTTATCCTGAGATAACTCAGTAAGATTTTTGTTACTTCAGGTCAGGCTAGTCAGAGACGATAGAACAAGTTGGTGCTGGTTTCAGTGCCCCCAATCCATACCAGTGTAGATAAACCAGCGGGTGCTCTAGGGCAGAGGTTGGTAGCTTTGGATTTATAGGTCAAATCTAGCCCACTCTAGTTTTAGTCTATTTCTGCTACTGTAGCAAAATAACTGAGACTAAGTATTTTCTAAAGAACAGAAATTGATTTTCCATAGTTTTGGAGAAATCCAAGTTTAGGGTACCAACATTTGCTATCTGGGGAGGGCCTTTTTGATACATATTCACTTTTGACAGAAGATATGTAGACAAGAGGGTCAAAGGCTGTTCCCTTGCATGGCTTTTTGGGGGGAAGAGTAAGTCACATGCTGTTTGAAGCCTCTTTTTTTTTTTTTTTTTTGTATTTTTGAGGCAAGGTCTTCCTGTAGCCCTAGCTGGCCTGGAACTCGCTATGGAAACCAGGCTGCCTTCAGTCTCATAGAAATTTGCCTGCCTCTGCTCCTGAGTGCTGGGATTAAAGGTGTGCAGTCACTGTGTCATGGAACCTTGGTTGCCTGGAGCTCTGGGGTGGCAGTTTCAAAGTGTGTTAAGGTGGGGAAGGGCAGCCATCCTGGCCACCACCCATACCCACTGTTCTTGTCTTCTTTTACCCCATTGTAGGAATGGCTTTTACAATATGGACACAGTCTTGTCTAAAGACTTAATCTTGCAAACAAAAGTTACTGTTCATAATGTAAACAAGATTACAGAGCCATGAACTCCTCTGATCCCTCAAGACCCCTTCTTACCCTCTACCCAAGATAGTGAATGAATGTGGGTATGCGTGCTTTGCATTTTGAAGTGATAAAAGCGGCCTGATTTTCTCATTGCAAATGATGAGAGATGTGTGATATTCTAGGCCTAGAGATCAGAAGGCCTATCTGATAAGGGTGGGTCCTGACTTCTATTTCCCCATTACTGGCTGGAGGCACTGTTCCAATAAAGAATGAGCAAAACTCCTGCTCAGGAGCAAAGCTCTGAGAAATCTGAAGGAAGAGATGCCCATCAGTTCAGATCTTCTCTTGACCTTATGAATATTAAGAGTCAGGCTGTTTGCTTGTTAAGTATCATTATAATGTGGCTTAGTACCCCATGGATATTGCCTTGGTGAAACCAGGATACTTGCATCACTTAGGATTCAACTCAGCTACAGATATTAGGAAACTCAACTAAAAACAATATAAGTGAGAGGGAAGAAAGAAATTTATAATATGGACACACACAAAAAAATTTAGAAATCTCAGTGATGTGCAAATTCTATTACCTTTGGAGACTCAGCCTCTTTCATTTAAAAATTCTTTATATATTTGTTCATTTATTTATTTTAATTTTATTTGTATGAATATTTTGCCTACATGTATATTTGTACCATGTCCCACAGAGGCCAGAAGAAGGCATTGGATCCCCTGGAATTGTAATTACAAATGGTTGTTTGCCACCATGTGGGTACTGGAAACTGAACCCTGATCCTCTGCAAGAGCAGCCAGTGCTCTTAAGCACTAAGCCATTCCTGCCACCCCCATTCAGGCTTTTTCTGGTTCTACCTCTTTTCCCTGTATTCTCAGTATCTGTTTCCACGATCTCATTTTCCTCATGGTGGCAAGATGGCAGCTGGACACAGTAATTAGATTTATATTCTAGGTGGCATTTATTTTGCAGGAGGCAGAAAGGAAGCCCACCCGCAGCACAGTTTTATTAGAGCATCTTCTCAGATACCCTATCGGCAGCTCCGGCATCTGGCTTGAATCATGGAGACACAGAAGGTACACAACACAGCCCTGGAGGCAGCGGTTTTGAGAGCGGCTACTGCAAGCCAAGGACTGTTGAAGAAGGAAGCAAAGGAGCACGGAAAGCTCCTCCTTGGGTTTCACAGGAAGCAGGGTCCGGTCAGCATCTTGGTCTTGGACTTCCCGCCTCCAGAACTGTGAGATGATAAAATGCTATGGCCATTTCAAGCCTCTGCATCTTCAAGGAGCCCCATGAATACCTAAGTGTCTCAATGGCCACCTGTATGTGAAATAGGAGCAGCAATGCCATTTCCCCTCCCCAATCTCTACGGTAAGGAGAGATGGGAGGATGGGTAATGGATGGGACAGTGTGGGTTCTGCCACACATGTCCTCAGATGAAGGTCTTCTTCCTTCCTGATTGCCTCTCCATAGCATCTGTCCCCTGGGAAAGGGCAGGGCTTGTAGGTTCCATGGTGGTGTCTTTCCCTTTAGGACAGAATCTACTCTTGTCCTTCCCTGATTTGGGAGCTTTCTGCCCATTTCCAGGCCTTCCTGACATTTACCTTGTTCTGTGAAAGGAAAACAGCTGACCTAAAATTCTTATGGTTTGCTTGTGTTCATGGCATTCAAATGCCTCATAGACACCAAGATGGGAGACACTTTCTCTGCCTGGCTCTGGCTGCCAGACTTGGGCACTGACTTACCCCTTGAGGACTTACATGTGACCTGAGCTGTCACCTCCTGCCTCTGCTTTCAGGTCACAGAGGGGACCCTTCTGTGTTAATCTTGGGTATTACTGATCTTTAAGGCTAATCCAAGTAGAAGTCAGTTTCAGTCTTCTTTTAAGAAAATATTATTTTTTATGTGCACAAGTGTATTGCTTACATGTAAGTGCACCCATGTTGTGCAGTGCCTATTAGAAGAGGGTGGATTCCCTGGAACTGGAGTTATGGATGGTTGTTAGCCACCATGTGGGTGCTAGGTTTCAAACCCCAGTCCTGTGCAAGAGCAGCCAATGCTCTCAACCACTGAGCCATCTCTCCAGCTCTGCCTCTTTTAAGAGGAGACTGATCCTTTTAATGAGGATTTCTAATCCCCTCTCATGGTCCCACCTCCCCATACCATCATATTTCAGACAAGGGTTTCAGGCTATGAATTTTGGGGACACCAGATTTTGGGCTGTAGCATTACATCTATTTCTGTTTTGAGTGCATTATGACTGATAAGGTCACTTTCTGAGATGCACTGAATTTTTTCACTTTTTTGAGTTACAAACTGATTTGGTGGTGAGTCTGTCTCCTAATGTCATCTTGGCAAAGAAAGTAAATTAATACATGGGAAAACCCAACTACTGTTTAGGCAGTAATGGCCTGGGCCAGGAATGGGAAGGGAAAAGCCCAGGGTTGTTAAGGTGGTTCTATGGTAAAACCACCCCAGGATGCCGCCATAACGCAGCCTTCTGGTCCTGGCCTGCTAAAGAGAGGGTGATGCGGAGATGTGTTTAACTGAGCATGTCAGATGCAGTTTGAGTACAATTGGATTAAAATGCTTCATTGCTGTGTTCCAGGTGTTTCATGTGCTACCTAATTTCATGTCATAGCAACCCTGTGTGGGGATATTTCTAACCTTATTTTATAGATCTGACAAGTGCAGGTTTTTTTCTCATGAGCTGTCCCAAATCCTAGGTATTTATAAAAGGTGAAACAGGTTTTCAAATCTATATTTGTCCATCCACAAAGCCCTTGGATTTAAGAATAAAATCTACAGGAGAGCACAGAAGGGCAGGAGAAACAGTCTGCTCTTAGTTGAGAAGGGGTTTCAGCTCTAAGACTGGGTGCTAGGGATAGCTTTGTTTCTCTCACCTGAAAAGCTGTGAACTCCACTATTAAGAACTTTGTTTATAATTTTTATCAGTCCCCAATGTCTTGACCAACTGCAGTAACAAACACTTTCTAGAATCTAAGTGACTTGGAGCACACAGGTTTATGTCCTGCTTAGACTACCTGGCCATTGCGGGTTTGTAGGAAGGCTCTGCTTGACCTATTTAGGGCTTTTGTAGTGCACTGTTGCTAGTCTGGAAATCTGTCCATTGGCATGAGAGAAAAAGATTTTGGGAAGGCCTTGAAATAACACATGCCTCCCATCCAGACATGACGGTGGTCACTTCCGTTTGGACCCACTGACCAGAACCAGTCACATGGCCCAACCTGTGTTCTCTGGGAATCAGAAGCAATGCTAGAAGGTTCCAAGAAGCACCAACGACGACTCATGACAACGGAACCCTGCGAAGGCAGAGACATTAAAATTTTGATATTTTATTCATACAATCCATTCACATTCACTGTGATTTTGAAAAGCATTGCCTTCAGACAGTATTTATCTTGATTATTGAGTTTTTTGGCATTCCTATAAATTTTGCATCCAAGTCACATTTTTTTCTACAAACTGAAGGAGAATGAAAAATATCAGAGTTTTGGCTGAACCTTCATTTTTGTGTTAGAACCCTAGAGAAAAACAAAAGTACAGAGAGGCAGGGTTATAACTGACATATACACAAATATTGACAGAAAAAGAAAACAGTGAGAGACTTCGGAAAGAGAGGCCAAGAGGCCAGTTTTGGATGAAGAGTCCCAATCCCTGAGTACCTGCTGCTCCGGGTCTTTATTTTGTCAGCATATCCTATAGGAAACCCTGTATGTGCAGTTTCCCTAGTGACCTTCCAAGTGTGTTGTGAAGACAATTAAAACCCATATCCCAGAACCACACATTTCCAGTAATTGTGCAAAGGTTAATCAGTGTGAATTGAACAGAGCAGCTTGTTCAAGTAAAATCAATTGGAATTTTGATGAGTGAAAGTGGAGGTTTTGGCTGCCAAACTTAGCTTCTTAGGAACAGCATTTTCCAAATGTTTTTTTAAAAGCTGTACTGGAATCCCACGGAAGTTTCTGGAAGATGCCAAAGATATCGATTTTGGTAAAGACCTAGAACACTTTCCATCTATTGAACTGTAAACATATAGCGATTTATCTTATTTTGATACTTGGTATGATTTTTCTTTCAACCAATGTCTCCCAAATTTTGTTCTTCTGTGAATTCCAGGTGGGTGTAAATCCATAACATTGACCTGGATCCTCTCTCGGTAGTAGAATTGATCGCTCTCTCTTTTTCTTTTCTTTTCTTTTCTTTTCTTTTCTTTTCTTTTCTTTTCTTTTCTTTGGGTCCATGTGCCTTGTAAAATACCTCTGTGAACTTGCTTGATAAAGTTGAAAAGAGAACTTCTTCAAAGATCATAATTATTTGCTAAGTGTGTTTCTGCTTTGGCCATCAGTGAACCGCACATCTCAGTGTGTGGTCAAGTGAGAGAGCCTTCTTGACCATAACATTGCTTTAGTCTTTGGTGGAAACTCCAGCATCCCCACAGCATCCCCACAATGGATGTGATCACTACCTGATTGTCTGAAAATTAGGAAAGCTTGGGGTTTTGAGAAATGCTCCTTACAAAGTTCTTGACCCACGATGTGTTATGCTATAAAGAATGCAGACTTATGATGGCTGGGAGTCATTTGGAGCCACATTAGTAATAGCGAGTGGGCTCACTCCCCCACTGCCTCTCTGGGGATAATTAGTGTCTTGGAGTGATGTATTAATATCTGTTCCCTAGGATCCAACTTACTAACAGGAAGCCCGCTGACTCTTGGGGAAAGAATCATTAAACTGATAATGACAAGCTTTACTCTAGGCAGATGTTCTAGGTGAAAACAAGAATGTAAAAGAGTTTACATTTGGGTGACTAGCAATCAAAGAACGTGTCACTAACACCTGGATGGGGTTTTGAGGACTAAGAAGGAATTCATCAGGTTGATAGGACGTGATGTGAGGGAGGAGAATGAAGGTGGGTGGATCACGGGGAGCATGTAGAGCCATACTAGGGTTGTTGGAGTGTCCCCAGCCCAGGGCACTTGTATAACAATCTAGCCTATTGTTAGCTCTCTTACTTCCCAACTAAGGCTACTGGTGACCTTCAGGTGATTTTCCCTGAGCGCTATACTTCCACAGGTCCATAAACAAAGATGGCAGTGCCTGGATGCTTAAACTACCCCACCTCCCTCAAGAATAGTCCATGGTGTACAAGGCAGGAAGTTCCTTTGCTTAAAGGTGATAAATCCAGATGTATAAGGCCTTCTTCAGAGGTCCCTAGGGATCAAGCTGAGCCTGACTTCACCTAGCAGTGCATCCTCTGCTTGACTTTTTTCTGTTTACCTATTACAGGGTACTTTGGAGGCTCTTCCTGAATTGATCCCCTGACCCTGACCCTTACTAGGGCTTGGAGGAAGCCTGCCTCAGTGGGGTCTATCAAAATAGGAAGCTGTTGATAGGGTTTTAGGAATGGAGTGTATGAAAACTGAAAATATAAAATCAAAAGAGTTTAGGAGCTGGAGAGATGGCACAGTGGTTAGGGGTACATACTGCTCTTGCAGAGGATCAGAGTTCGATTCCCAGCACCCATGTTGGGTGGTTCACAATTACCTGTAACTTCAGCTCCAGATGACAAAACATGCTTCTCTGGCTTCCGTGGGCACCTGCACTCACATGCACATATCCCCACACAGACACATACGTATAATAAGAACAAAAAATCTTTTTAAAAAACCAAATGAGTGGACTTCAGATAAAAATACTTTGTATACTGTAAGCAGCTTCACTATGCTAGCAGTTAGTCATAGCTAAATTAAAGGTGGAGAGCAAGAAAGGAAAGAAGGGGGACAGAAAGGAAGAGGTGAGGGAGGAAAGGAAGGCAGGAGAGGGGGAAAACTTTAGAGTAATTGTTACATCAAATCCACTAGCTGAGAGCTACTACTGTTGCGGCAAATGACTCACAGCCACCATAAAGTCTGCTCTCTTCTGAGGACAACACGGTGCTTATCAAGAGCTTTAGAAAGAACATTTCTCAAAACCCCAAGCATAGGGCTAGAGCGATGATTCGGTGTTGAAGAGTATGAACTGCTTTTGCACAAGACCCGAGTTTGGTTCTGAGCACCCATGTTGGGTGGCTCACAACCACCTGTAACTCCAGCTCCAGGGAATCCAACACCTCTGGCTTCTTCAGGCGTATGCACTCATATGCACATACCCACACACAGATATATCATTAAAAATAAAATAATTCCTAAAAAGAAAGTATTCCTAATTTTCATCAATAATCAAGCAGTGCACATCCATTTGGAGATGCTGTAAGGATGCTGTAGGGATGCTATAGGTAGGGGTGCTGTAGAGTTGTTGTAGTGATGCTGTAGGGATGGTGTAGGGATGCTTGGTTTGCCTGGATGGGAAACACCAAGGATTAAGGCATTGTCATGCTCAAAAAGATCCTCTTTATTTTACCCCAGACTTAGGGGTACAGTTCACTGATGCTCAAAGATCCTCAAACTGAGTCTTAAGAATTCTTCATCCACACCACTGGTCTTATTGTACTCCAGACTAAGGTCCCAATCCTACAGGGATGATGATGGACACAAAGTGCTCTGGTCTCTGAGACATACATAACCCATTGGCTCTGGCTCAAAACTTCCACTAAGCCCCTTGGAACATCTTTGGGGCGCCATGTCTTAGCTCTGTGCTCCCCGTTACAGAGCTAATTGTTTTATAAATCTAACTCCTTACATCCAATGAAACACAATTTCTTCAAGCCACCTTTTTCCATTTTGAGACTCCCCAAAGGACAGCGGTGATTCGGCAGCTTCTCTTTGGCAGTTGTCCAGCCATTGAGCGGACGGTCAGCTAGAGCCCCTCTGCCAGGAGTCTTCCAGCCGGTCAGTGATGTCCCGACCCCCAAGGGCTGTGCTGGGGAGGGAGGTCAGGCTGGCGTCCTCTTGACTGAATGCGCTCCACTTTCTTTTGCTCTAGCTCATTATGAAATCTATCCTGTGATAGCCAATGACCTTTGCTGCATAGATGTAAAGCCAATAGCAAAACCTACTACAGATGATCCTCCTGGTATTCATATAATTTGGAGGGATCATTGGCAAAATCAGTGATCCATTTTAGGGTGAGGTGGGTAGCAGCTCAGGCAATTTGTAACCTCACAGGTTTACTGTAACAATTACCTTCAATTTTTCCCACCCTTTACCTCCTTCCCTCTTCTTTTTTCTTTCTCTTCTTTCTTTCTTTCCCCTGTACCATAAACTTGCCTATAACTTTATACTTTATGAGAGGCTCAGTTGTAAATTCACATTAAAAAAAAAAATCAGTCAACAGCCCAGCCCTACACACTATAAAAGCCCTTCTATGCCAAGGGTGGTCTGACAAGAATGTTAAAGGCTCATGGTTCTAGAGAGAGCAAATCCCGGCCCCAGTTGCAAGCTTTCTTCAGTAGCTGGGCTGAGGAAATCCCATGAATAATGTTTGCTCAGGTACCAAGAGGAGATGACCATGCTGCTCATGCAGGGTAGCAGAAAGGAGAGGGATGGAGGCCTGGCTGGAAAAGCCAGACCAGTAACATCTTGAGGAAAGAAGCTTGCTTCTGTCAGCATCGTCAGGTAAATGTGGATTAACGGAGTCCAAGGTAGGAAAGGAAAGGAGAGGAGAGGGGAGGGGAGGGGAGGGGAGGAGAGGAAAGGAGAGTCTTCTGAGGGTGAGACAGGATTTTTAAAAAATGAAGCCTTGGAAAAACCATTGAAATGGTTTCCTTGGGTCTATTTCAGAGAGAAAAAGAGCATGTGGGTAGAATGGATGAGAGGAAGGCAGGGGCCACCAAATGCCATTAACCTTGAGGAACCCCCATCCCCAGAATTCCCTGAGTAATGTCCAGCTACTTTGGACAGGAAGGTAGGAGTCAGTAACAATAGCAACCATTTTAATCTCAAGCACAGCTTTTTTCCCAAGTCAGTTCCCTCTTCTCTCCTCCCTCTTCTTTGCATAGTCTGGTTTGGAAAATTACTTTAAAATAGCTTTCCTTGTTAGAAACCCAGTCACAGTGTGCTCAGTGGAGCATGGGGGGGGGTAACACTGCAGAGCTGGATCACAAACTGCATGGTGGTGGCTACTGACTTTGGTGGTGGTGGTGGTGGTGGTTTGTTTCTTCACTGTCCTGTTGCTCTTGGTCTGCAGGAGTGGATTATTCTTGTCAACACAAAATAGGTCCAAGAGAGCCCCAGAAAGAACTCACCACAATCCATCCAAGGAGACCCTACCAGATGGCTGAACTCAATGGACCCATGCCAGTACCTGCTCCATCCAGGTGACTCCTCTGATGAAAAGCCAGTAATTCCTGGGGTTTCACATTGGGTGCCATAACTGTCAATACAAAAGCACAACACTCGCCTCAAAGGGGATAAGAGATAGTTTATTCTGGAGCCAAATATGAGTGACCATAGACTGAGAACAGATTCAGGTTATCCCAAATTCCATGTTCTGGCATGGTAACAGTTACATTATGTTTTTATTGTAACAAAACAAAGACAAGTCATAAATCAAGCCACTTTTCAAATACATTGGTGGATACATTCAGTAGGCAGGTCATAGCAAAGCAGAGGAGTTTCTACTGTAGGTCTCAGATGCTATTTGATGACAGTCTTGGCCTTTTGATTGGTGAGACCTGGTGGTCTGCTAAGTTAATACATTTTATTAGTCACAAGAATGTTAATTCAGAAACAGAGGTAG
Source organism: Nannospalax galili (assembly GCF_000622305.1). NCBI lineage: Eukaryota > Metazoa > Chordata > Mammalia > Rodentia > Spalacidae > Nannospalax > Nannospalax galili. The sequence goes on along the minus strand of NW_008341886.1, from coordinate 2,420,844 downwards.
TCAAGGCTTGGCCATTTACAGGGTTTAAGATGTCCCCAGATAATTTGTGAATAGGCTCTGGATCTGCAACATTCCAAATTCCCTACAGTCATTGAAGTGTTTATCAGTTGGTCAGCCTTGCAGGAAATTCAACTCATGATGCTGGAGTTCTTTCTGGAAACTTTCTTTCATCTTCTATAGGACGCTGTAGGGAAAGGATTGTGCTTTGAGCTGCAGGCAAAAACAATGAAGACCAAGAAAGATGAATGGCTGTAGGAAATGCTTTGATGTGTGATGTGATAATGGTTTTGGAAGCTGTATTGAAATTAAAACTTTTTTTTTTTTTTTTTTACAAAAACTTTATTGAGAATTTCATACATACATATAAGGTGTTTTGATCAAATCCATGCTCATTCCCTCCCCCAACTCCTCCCATATCTCCCCATCACTTTTTTCTGATAACTTCATGTACTCTTTCTTCTTTTTTTTTTTTTTTTAAAAATGGGGACTTTTCCTACTCTAACATTTCCCCCTCGAAGAGGTTTTGGAGCCTTTTTACCGAACTGCCTAGCCAATTTCTACCTCCTGTTCTTATCACACCATCCTCTGAAGAGGTTACCCAGATTGCCAATAGAGAATAGGGACACCGACCCCTCTGGCTTCTTCCATGATGAACAGGGATGCAGGGTAAGGCAATTAGAGTACTCCTTCAGTGGGTCTATCTAAAAGCCTCCCAAATTGCATAACTCTTGTCTCTAAGGGGAGAAGAAAGTCCTTGAATCATGAATGGGAGATGTGAAGGCTCAGCAGAAATCATGATGATGATAGTTTTTTCATGCAAAAGGGACTGCTGTATAGCATCATCTTATTAAAAGGACCACCAAGTAGAGGCAGGATCCAGGGGCTGTTAGGCTGTCCCCTGGGTTCTCAGGCCCTCTGGTAGTTGGAGGCCAGAGGGAGGCCAGAACTTGGCACTTTCTGGTGGTCTGCTGAACTCCCAGCAGCTACGCCGATGGAGGTCTGAACCCACCCTCTCAGGCTCGAAATTAAAACTCTTGCACAAACATTGCAAACACACATACTTACCGGTCATCATGGTCTATCATAAATGAAGTTCTGCTGGGGTGAATTCTTGTCAGATTTCTCCTTCCTGGTCCCATTTTGCACAGACCTCCCATCTTCCCTGTTTTATAGAAGCAGCCATTCTGGAAGAGAATGTTCTGTAAACTTACATGTCCTATTTCCATATCAAGAACTTTCTAAGTGATAAAATACCCAGGATGGAGAGAAAAATATGATGCATGATTAACTGCTAAGAAAACACTAAAAACCCACCATTAAAAAGTTCATTTTGTTTTTTATTTTTAAAGCTTCTTCTCTCAGGTTAAAAAGCAGAGGTCAACACCTGATATTTTGAAAGGAAAACTTTACAAATGAAATTGGAAACTCATAGAGTGTGTTACAGAGTAATCAGAGACCAACAGCCAAAGTCAGGCGAGGAAAAGGAGTTTAATATTACACTAGCTGTCTGACCCACAGATCCTTCCATAAAGGAGTCAGCCCCTTGTTCAAGTTTTGGAGGGTTTTTATACTCGTATGTGAGGAATGCAAGCTAAAGGCATATAGCATATACGTGGTAATTAAGTAAGGCAACACAGGGCAGCAAAGGTAACAGAAATGTGAAAGCCTTGGGAAACAAAGACTTCTATACTGGGCAAAGGTTACAGGAGTGTGATAGCTTTGGAAAACTATCTATCCTGGATAACCACAGGGGGCAGGGGAAGATTCCTGTTCATGTCCCCATTTCTATCTCCAGGCTTTTCCTGCTCCAGAGTTCTTAATTACCATCACATTGCAAAAGCTTTTAGCATCTGATGAGCTCTTCTATTTCTATAATAAGTGTTTTTACTTCTCTCTCCTTGCACCTGAGAAAATGTTTTGGATAAATGTATGTAGGTATTGTGTCTCTGAGTAATTTTATGAGGACAAAAATCAGTTAGGATTAGTATCATTGATCAGACAATTTTAAGTTCTTAAAATGATCAAATTAAAGGCTATTTCAGGACTGTATAGCAGCTTAACTCATATGTATTTGATATTTAGACATTTTATTTATTTACTTTTTTATGTGTCTGAGTGTTTTGTGTGCATGTATGTAAATGCACCTGTGTTGTGCAATGCTTGGAGAGACCAGAAGAGGGCATCAGATTCCCTAAAACTGGACTTAAGGATGGTGGCTTGATGCCATGTGGGTGCTGAAAACAGAACCTGGGTCCTCTGCAAGAACAGACAGTGATCTTCACTGCTGAGTCATCTCTCCAGCACCATGTTTGAGACTTTTGCCACTTATTTTATCATTAGTGTTTAGTAGAAATGATAACAAACTACAAGGCTTCAGTCTGAGCACAGGTGATTTTAGTTGATATTTAAAAGTAGCCTCATTAGGATCCACATTTACTGATGACTTACTCTGTCACAGACACTAGCCAAAGTTTGAACTTGAGTCATAGCATACATACATTGATTTATGAATCTGAGCTGGATTGTTGCCCATGCAGAGAAATCGTTTTCAGCAACTAAATTCAGTCTCTGAACTCCAGAACTTGGCACCCAAAGCTGAGTAAGTATAAGTGGGAAGGTAGTGACTACATGAATAAAATTTCCATCAAGAACGAGTGAGCAGGGTGAATGTGGGGGTACATGCCTTTAACTCCAGCTCTTGGGAGCAATCTACAGATTTAATGCAAATACAAGAAAAATTCCAGGGTCATTCTTAACAGATATAGAAAACATAAAACTTATATAGAAACGGCTAAGGATAGCCAAAGCAATCCTAAACAAAATAATTATGACATGGGACTGGAGAAATGGCTCAGCAGGTAAGAGTACTAGCTACTCTTTCAGAGGACCCAGGTTCAGCTGCTAGCACCTACATGGCAGCTAAAAATTGTCACTCCAGTCCCAGTGGGTCTGCTGTCCTCTTCTGGCCTCTATGGGCAGTGCACACATGTAGTGTACTTACATATGTGCAGGCAAAACACTCGTACACTTATAATAATATAATATAACACAATATAATGTAATATAGCAGGCAGTAGCACTGCACTAGATTTCAAATGATACTACTGAGCCATAGTAATAAAAACAACATGGCACTGGCACAAAAAGACACATCAGTAAATGGAGTAGACTAGAGGACCCATATGTAAGTCTATGTAGTTACAACCTCCTGATTTTTGACACCAAAAATATGCATTGGAGAAAGCACAGCATCTTCAAAAAATGATGCTGAGAAATTTGGATATAAAACTTCAGAAGGACAGACTAGATCACTATTTCTCACCTTGCACAAAGCTTAACTCTAAATGGATCAAGGACCTCAACATAAGACCTGATACTCTAAAATTTGTAGAGGAAAAAATGGGTAGGATTACATCAACATACAGGTATATGTAATGATTTTCTGATAGAACTTCAGTTACATAGCAAATAAAATCAACAATCAACAAATGGGATCTCATGAAATGGAAAGACTTCTGTACAATGAAACTGTCAGTTTTGTGAAGACTCAGCCCACAGAATGGAGGATGAAGCTTCTCTGAGAAGCCATTGGCTGTCAAACCAAAAGCCCAATATAGGTGTGGGATGCTTCCCTTTGAGTTGTTGGTCAGTGAGGTCCCAGAGAACCCCCAAACCACATAACCTTTGCCATTGCTCTTGTTTCTCTGCCAGAACTTGATGGACAAACCCTATTGCCAAAGACAACATACACTTTTTGTCATAGGACATGGGGAATCTAGCTGATGCTGACCTGGATGCTACCTCCATGCTGGCATAGCTTTTATAGTAAGAGAAGCTGTTATGTAGGCTGCTGGATGAAAAAAGTAATCATCGGTTTATCCAGCTGTGACTCCTATGAGCTATAATAGTGACTGGCCTGGCAAGATATGCCCATGGGTAAATGGTGGCATGAATGTTATGAGGGTAACCAACCACTTTCTGATTGGATTTAAGACCAGCTCCACAGGAGGAAACTCATGCCTGGTAAAGTAAATCTGACCAAGATCCCAAGGCTTCGAGCACAAGTCCTGCGGGAGAACCTACTACTACTGCTATTTTACTAAGTGGATGTAGGATCAAACTGCCGTCCAAATAGGTGTCTCGAAATTCATAGATAGTGAAGCTCTCTGTCTCATCAGACATCTTCTTTTTGCCATGGACAGCAATTAGTAGAGACTTACAGCTAGTCAAAGTGCAGAGAACAAGTGTCTGTAGGGTGTTCAACCATAAATGGCTATCCATACCATACTTCATCTTCCCCTAAACCCAAGGGCCATCATGGGAGAGGGGAGGACTTATTTGAAACAGTGTATTCTGGACACAACAGGACTGCTGAACTCAAACTCACAGCAGCTGTGATTGCATGCTCAAGATCTACACAAGATCAAACTAATCAGCATTCTAGCATGAACAGGAAAGGGACACACAAGGTCCTATCCCTCATCACCTCCTCCACTAGCTGGGGAGCTGTTGACAGTTGTTGCCTTCTGGGAGAGTGAGAATCAGTTTTCTTTAAGGGTATTATGACTCCTGATAGGGTGCCCATGCTCCACACAGGCACACCCGTGTACATATATATGCACCATTACTTGGAGTTGGTGCATTATAAAAAAAGGGTCATGAAAGTGGGAAGGGGATGTGTGTGAAATCCAGGAGGAGTTGGAAAGAGGAGGAAGGAGTGAATATGATAAAATTCATTGTATACATGAATGAAATTCTCAAAGAATGATAAAATATATTAATAATACTGCCTAAATTGGAGCATGCAAGAGTACCTAAGAGACTTATTTCTGGAGTAGTAAATGTTAAACATAAACCCTTTTGTAAAAGAAAATAAGTGCATAATCAATGCTGTATTTCAACTTCAAATTTCTATAACTGTAGAAAATTTTGCCCAGTTAAGGTTGACTTTCAAAAAGTATGTCCATATAGTTACAACCTCCTGATTTTTGACAGATACCAAAAATATGCATTAGAGAAAGGACAACATCTTCAAAAAATGGTGCTGAGAAATCTGGATATAAGCCTTTAGAAGAACAAACTGGAACCCTCTCTCTCCTTGCACAAAACCATTAGTATAAGTCCAATGTAACTCTAAAATCCAACTCAGTAAAACATAGGTTGGACACTTAAGAAAAAATAGAAATAAAGCAGAAGAAAAATTACTTTAAAAATCTAAGAATAAAAAGTGAAAAAATAGCCAGGCGTGGTGGTATATGCCTTTAATCCAAGCACTCAGGAGGCAGAGGCAGGCGGATCTCTGTGAGTTCAAGGCCAGCCTGGTCTACATAGTGAGTTGCAGGCCAGCTGGGGCTACAGGGAGACTCTGTCTCAAAAAGACCAAAAAAAAAAAAAAAAGGTGCAAAAAATAAAAACAAACAATATAAATGTACTCACCTTCTAGTACTGTATGTGATTTCCAGTTGCTCCACATTCTTTTAAGCAGGAGATATCATCAAACTTTGCATTCTAGTCATTCCAAAGGAGGGATGTGGAATAGTATCTCATTCTCATTCCAGTTTGCACTTTCTTTGATTGCTAATGAGTTTGCATAACTCCTTCTATGCTAATTGGATGCTTGTTATTCTCTTAATGAGTTGCCAATTCATTCCTTTTTCTTATTGTTCCGTTGGGACACTTGCTTTAGTCTTAGTGATTTCAAGAAGTTCTTTCTGTTTCTTTATCAGATACAGCTCCTCTATCAGATCCCAACTGAATTTATCCTTCCCAAGTTCATATCTTGAAATTTTAACCCCTATGTGATAGAATTTGGAGGTGGAACCTTTGAAAGGTTCAGACAATGGGACCTTCTTGAATGAGGTCAGTCCCCTTATTAGAAACACCCAGAGGTCTGTGCTTTCCACCATGTGAGATTGCAGTGAACAAAATGCAACCTATAGACAAGAAGTGAGCCCTCATGAGACACGAATCTCTAGGCATCTTGGACTTCCCAGCCTTCAGAACTGTGAGGGATGATTTTCTGCTGTTTAAACCACATAGTCTATTGTGTTATGTTATCAGTCTGAACTGACTGATAGCATGGAAAACATTCCTGTCTCTGGGTTCCCATTCATTCTCTTAAAATTTTTTTTTGATTTATTTATTTTTATTTTAAATGTATGAGTGTTTTGTCTGCCTGTATGTAAGCTGTATCAGTGTTATGCAATGCCCATGGAGGCCAGAAGAGGGGGTTAGATTCCCTGGAACTGGAGTTACAGATGGTTGTTAGCTGACATGTGAGTGCTGGGAACTGAACCTGGGTCCTCTGTAAGAGCAGCCAGTGCTCTTAACCACTGAGTCATCTCTGCCTTTAATGACTGAACAGCCTTCATTTCAATTTGTTTTGCTTATCAAACTCTTTTTTAGAGTTAACTTTGTTTGCTTCTCTGTTGGGGAGTGAGTTATGGTTTGAGTCTTAAACAGCCCTGATAGGCACAAGGACTTGAACACTTGGTCAGTAGGTGGCACTGTTTGTGGAGCTCATGGAACCTTTAGGAGGTGTGGCCTTCCTGGAGGCCTTGCCCTACTTCCAATTTTGTTCTCTCTGCTTCCTGTGCCTGCTTGAAGATGTGAGTGCTTGGTTTTCTGCTCTGGCCACCCCTGCCACCATACTTCCCTGCCATGATGGACTTTGCTCCCTGGAACCATAAGCCAAATAAACTCTTGCTTCTATAAATTGCCTTGGCCAGTGTTTTATCACAGAAAAATAATACAAAGAGGAAAGGATTTACTTCCCCTTACAGGTTATAATCTATCAAGGGGAGCCAGGGCTGGAGCTCAAGGCAGGAACTGAAGCAGAGACCACAGAGGAACGCTGCCTACTGGCTTGCTCCCTGTGGCTTGCTCAGCTACCTTTTTTAAAAAATTTTTATTTTTATTTATTATTCTTATTTTATATGTTTGAATGTATTGCCTGCATATAGGTAAGCGCACCCATGTCTTGCAATGCCCGCGGAAGACAGAAGAGGCTATCGGATCCCCTGGAACTGGAGTTATGGACAATTGTTAGCTACCATGTGGGTGCTGGGATTCGAACCCAGGTTTTCTGCAAGAACAACCAGTGTTCTTAACCACTGAGCCATCTCTCCAGCCCTCAGCTACCTTTTTTATACAGCACAGGCCCACCTGCCTAGGGATGGCACTTACTCCAATGGGCTGGGCCCTCCTACACTAATGAACAATCAAGAAAATGTATTACAGACATGCCCACAGGCCAATGTGATGGAGAAAATTCTTAAGTTGACGTTCTTCCCAGGCATGTCAAATCAACAATCAAGATGAGTCGTCACAAGAGTCAATGTCCTTTTGAATAATTTTATAAGATTTTCCCTGTTTCAAGATTAGACACCCTATCCAATCTTGTAGGCATACAATCTACCTAGAATTAATTGGGTTTTTTTTTTTGTGGTGTGAGAGTATAAGATTAAGAATACCAGTATGCAGGCCAGGCGTGGCGGCTCACGCCTTTAATCCCAGCACTCGGGAGGCAGAGGCAGGTGGATTTCTGTGAGTTCAAGGCCAGCCTAGTCTACATAGTGAGTTCCAGGCTAGCTGGGGCTACAGGGAGACCCTGTCTCAAACACACACACACACACACACACACACACACACACACACACACACACAAAAGAATACCAGCATGCAGCTGTCCCAGCCCTATTTTTTGAAAAGACCATCCTTCTGCACCACTCTATGATGTCACCTTTGTCTCACATTAAATGATGTATACCTGTAGGTAGGTGTCTTACCACTCTATGATGTCACCTTGGTCTCACATTAAATGATATGTACCTGTAGGTCTCTTTCTGAACTTTTCTGTTTCACTGGTTGTAACTTAATTTGGGAAAGTAGGGAATTGTGCTTTCTTGAATCGATGTGCTTAGAGAAATTTGTATCATAAGGTTAATTTCTTTGTTGTAATTGTTTTTACAGAGCTGGGGATCAAATCCAAGTCCTCACTCTAGGCAAGCACCCTACCGCTGACCTCCACTCTCATCTTGGTGGCTTGCTTTCATCATAATTTGAATACCTTGACTTGCTTCCTTCAGTAGATGAAGGGCTTGTGTTCACCCTAATTATATCCTACCTTGTTTCCAGTTCAGGAGCAAGTAATCCAATAACAGCTTTGGCATGGCACACCCACTGATAGCTTCTGCTGGAGGGAAATGTGAAGTTAGGACCCTCCAGTAACCATCAGCCTGCTTCTCCTGCACTCACCTCTCTGTGAGGTCCCAGCAGAGTTCTCCTTGGCTGAAGATAATCCCAGTGCTTCTCCAATACAAATACTTGTGTGTGTCTGTGTGGAGGGTGGGGGTGGGTGGGGAGTGGGTGTGTGACGTGAAAGCAGACAAGCAACTGGAGAAAGGAAGGGAGAGGAAGTGGAGGGTAAAGGGTGTGAATATGATCAGCACATGACATACATATACTTGAAATTATCTTCAGAAACCCAGAGCTATGCACAGTGAGTATATGCAATAAAGATAAATAAAAGCTGTATTATATTTAAAAAATGTATGAGTTCATTTTCTTCTTATCTTTTTAAAAAAAATATTTTATTTACTATTTTTATGAGTATGAGTATATTGCTTGTATGTAGGTAAGTGCACCTGTGTCGTGCAATGCCTGCGGAGGACAGAAGGGACTTTTGGATCCCCTGGAACTGGAGTTATGGACAGTTGTTAGCTGCCATGTGGGTGCTGGGATTCGAACCCCGGTCTTCTTCAAAAACAACCAGTGCTCTTAACTGCTGAGCCGTCTCTCCAGCCCCATCTTCTTATCTTTTTTTGGGCGGGGGTTGCCTCTCCTGGTATGAATGCTCCCCCTGCTTTTACTCTGCCTAAAGTTCATCCCATTCAATATCCCCTAGAAAGCCTCTTCCAAGTGTGGCAGCCCTTGTGGCTCTCCTTCTCCCTTGAACCCTCCAGCTGCCATTGTTTCTGAATTGCTTGTTCTGGCCTTGGAAATTATTAAGTATTTCACGGGTGCTTGTCTTATCTCTCAAGCTGGAGACCCAGCTGTGCAGGAGGTCAAAGTGCCTCTCTTACTGAAAGCAGTTGCTCAATAAATATTTCATCAAAGAAGGAGAAAGGTTGGGCAGGGGAGGGCAGGGCAACTGAGTGCTGTGCCTGGGTGCTAGGAGCACCAAGAAGCAGCAAGGAGACTCGCTGCCGCTGGGGAATTCAGATGCCACCCACCTTCCCTCTTCACATACACTGCTAGGCCTTTCATGTTTTTATGGCCCAGAATGCTGGTGTCAGTTGATTGAGAAATGCCTTGAACCTTCTCTTCATGTTTCCATGAACCATGAGGACACTCTTACAGGGGCAGAATGGATCGGGATGAGAAGAGAATTCAGTTCTGAGTCAGAGCTCTTTGCAGCCCAGGCAGGCCTTGAACTTGCTATGAAGTTGAGGATGACCTTGAACTTCTGTTTTTCTTGCCTCTATCTCCTGAGTGCTGGGATTATAGGCATGTATACTACTCCCCATTGATGTGATGCTGGAGATTAAATCCAGGGCGAACTGCTTGCTAGTCAAGAGCTCTACAGAGCCGCATCCCAGCTCTTCTTTGTTTAATGGAAATGGAAGCAACAGCTGACGATCGCCTCCCATCTGAAAGCAAGCCTGCAACCAGGGAATCTGTGGGAACAGGAGGGACAGGCTTAGACACAGACACCCCCACACCCCCCCACACCCCACACCCCCGCTCAGAGATTCATCATCTGCACAGATAAATCAATGTGCACAGTGGGTGGGACAGCCTTTAAATAGGTGCTATCAAGATTAGCTTGGTATGCTTTCAGTGCAATATAGTGGTGACTGGACATGCTGGCTACCATGCTATGAGAAGCTGTTCAGTTGCAGGTAAACAGACCTGCAAAGACATTCCAGTTACTTGGGGATTTCTGTCACTTACTCCAGACAGATGATTTTGTATTTTTGTCCCGGGTCTTGACAGATGTTCGCCACTGAACTTCCCTGAGGTTTCTAGAAGAAGGAGTGACTGTAGCTTGTTTTCCCTTAAATAAAAAACCAAAACCAAAACTAAATCAACAACAAAAAGCATTTCCCAAGACTTGAGAAAATAAGAGGCTGGAGAGTTGGCTCAGTGGTTAAGAGCATGAGTGAGGACCTGGGTTTGATGCAGCTAACAACCGTTCATAACTGCAGTTCCAGGGGCTCCGATGCCCTCTTCTGACCTCTGCAGGCATTGTACAACATGGGTGCTGTGCATACATGCAGGCAGAACACTCATACACATAAAAATAATAAAGAAAATATTTTTTTAAAAGTTGAAAAAATAAATATTGCCAAGTCATCTTTCTCTTTTGGCAATTTCTAACATGCGCAGTAAAAACCTAAGACTATGGTCCTGTTTCAGGGATGACAAAGCATTCATACTCATCCACCTGTTAACGATGGTTTGCTGTTTGTTATGGGAACATTCTAAGGAATTCATTAATCATTTCTTGCTCGATAGTCCTTGAGCCCCAAGTAGAGGAATGGAAATAAAATTATATGGCATGAAGTATTTCTGACACCAAAATCTGAAGAAGTAGCTTGGACCTGGAGTTCTCCCAGTGCTCTCTGAGCTTGGAGGTGTTTTATCCCTCATGGAGGATATGCATAGCTATGCATGGCATAGCTGTTCCATTTTCCCAGACAGAGGACCCAGCCCATCAAGGACTTCTGAGGACAGGTCTGATGGGAGAAGCGAGGGTATGGATAGAAACATGTGACCCTCCAAAGCTGAAAAACAAGAGGAATTGTCTTGGGTCTAAGAATACTAGACCTCTCTTTCCCCCAGCTCCTGGATCTCTATATAAAGCCAGGCTGGGTTCCCTTCCCTTGCCCCGGCTCAGTGCCTAGGCCTTATCTAAGCAATAAGTACCATGTGTCCCTGCCCCCATCACCTCTCCCAAATGGTGCTGTATATGTGCTTTGGGCTCTGGAACCCTTATCTGAAAAGTTTAAAACTAGAAATCGGATTTGGGATTTTTTAAAACATTGGAATATTTGCATATATATATATATATATATATAATGTGAAATCTTGGGGAGATGGCCCGAGTCTAAACATGAACTTCACGTAAGCTTCATAAATACCTTCTACATATAATCTGAATGTGATTTTTGTATATTTTTGGTGTACCTGTGTTTTGTCTATAGCTCATCGCATGAAGTCAAGTTTACAATATTCAACCTGCAGCGTCAAGCTGGTACTCAACAGTTTAAGATTTTGCAGCATTTGTGATTTCAGATTTTTAGACTGGAGATGCTCAGGGCTTGGAGGGCCAATTTGGAGACAGGTCTAGTTATTTATAGAAGAGTCTCAGTGCCTTCCCGAGGACAGTCCAGAGAGGCCCAGGTTACGCACAACAGCCATTCCTATGTTGCACCATAGAGGGTGACATTAAAAGAAGTTCATCAGATGAACTTGGGGATCAAGCCGAGCCCTTGTGGCTAAACAAAGCCTTGCACCATAGCAACTCCATGACGGACAGTTTTAGGACTGTCTCCAAGGGTAGGTGGCAGAGCAGGGTCTGATTATCTGTAAAATTTTAAGGGTGTATTACAGTAGTTCTTTTCATGCATGGATGGGAGATTGCCCATTGAAGCTGAGAAAAAATTGTGACTACATGGTTCAGGCATAGTGCATATAACACGGCCAGTTTTGAAGTAGACTGAGAAGTAAATAGATACTTGGAAAGCTAAGAAATCAGTCACTATCCTGATGGGTCTAGCTAGGCAATCTATCATGTAGATAAACAGATTTTTCATGAAGTTCATGATACATATAGTTAGTCTTCCTGGGCAAGAATTCCTTCAACAAGTAAAGGCATGCTGATATGTTGATGTGGAGCACTGGGTGGTAAAGTGTTAGTACAAGCACGGAGCCCTGGACTAAGGACGGTTTCAGATAAGGCAAGGTAAAGAGTGGGAATATTTATCAGCTTTTCAACTCCCTAAGACATTGGGAAGGTTTTTTTTGTTTGTTTGTTTGTTTGTTTTTTCAGATGGGATAAAACAGGGATACAAATAGACTGAAATCTAGCAGTGCAAATATTAAATCTAATAGCTCCAGGCCCAGCATCCAGGCACATGATGTCATGATGTCACAGTGGGTTTGGAGCCCTGCGCCTATAGCCTTGTCATTTGAAGCTCACACAGCCCAGCTCCAGTCCATGGGTACAGCTGCCAGCAGACATTTCTCATTTCTGGTATTGCCGACATCCTGGCTCTCCACTGCAACTTAGGCTTTACCCCCACAGCTTCATGCATTGGCCTCGGAGAAGCTCCTTGCAGGGAACATGACTCTGTGCACACTGCCTCATCTTCCACCCAGGCTTTTCTCAGAAGTCTTGGTGGACGCCTTTTTAACCCTGTAATTCTTGAATTATGCATGCATGAAAAACTTGCACCCTGTGGATGGTAAAGTTTCGCCGCTGATATCAGCAATAGTGGGTCCTTTTGGATCACAGCTGCATTCGCCTCTGACTGTGTGACTGCACCCAGGCAAACACTTCTCTATGTGGCCCTTTTCTAACAGGGTGGCTTAGAAGACTCCCTTTTCAAAGGAGAGTCTTTTAAGTGAGTTTAAGTTTTATACCCTGGAACTAGATGTGGGAGGGGCCTTGCCAATTCCTGAGGTGCTCTCAAACCATCGTTCTTATTGTCCTAGTGCAAATCATTTGGGCTTTTCTTTAAATGGCGATGAATTACTTTTCTTGCTGCTGTCATAGAAACAACTAACAAGAAGGCAGGAGAGGTTTACTGTGGCTCACAATCTAGAGGGTACAGTGATGAAGGGTGACTGGAATGGCTCAATCCACGGTGGCAAGCGATTGTGGTACAACTTGTTCACATATTTATGGATCAGAGGTTCCACCAGAAGGGGCAAGTCAGACTATAACCCTCAAAGGTCCTGCCTCTGTGACCCACCACCACCAGTACCAGCCGTGCTTTTCATCTTAAAATTTCCACAGCTTCCTCAAACAGTGCCACCCGCTAAGGATCAAGTGTTGAGACTCACTGTGGAGAGCTTTTCATATTCAGCTGTAACAAATGTTAATCTCTTCAATACCTGTGTCTGTTGGCCCACAGCTTTAAACACTCTTACACTCCTTTTCTGGCCAAGCAGCACATTCTTTTTAAGTCTTTCTGCTTTGCTTTTCTTGCTTCCAAGGCTCACTGTAAACCCGGCTAAAACAACAAGCAATAACCATACCGTTTAGACATTTCCTTCATCAAATTAATTAGTCCATTAATTTTGAATTCAGCCTCACTCAAAATTTTAGGACATGGGCACATTCTCTGTCAGAATGTGGCATAAATGACTTTTCCCAAACTCCTACCAGAATTTTCCTTAAGCTAGACTTACAGAATCTGTAACCTGCATCTCTATTCTTCCACAGTCCTCACACCAAGCAGTCTCAAAGGCAGAAGCCCCACAGGTTCAGGACTAGCCACAGCAATGACCTCGCCTTTCTAGCATTCCTTTTCTGTGTTAGTTACTCCTGTGTCACTGCCACCAAAATACTTTGTGGGAACAAATTAAGGGAGGAAAGATTGATTTTGGCTTTCTGTTTCAGAGGGTGTCTGACCATGCTATCAGGGAAGGCATGGCAGAGCAGCTGAGAATATGGTGGAGGATTGTGTAGCAAAGGCCACTCACAGCACACAGCAGGAAGCAGAGGCCAGGCAGAAACCTTCAAGGCCTTCTACTGGCCTACGTCTGCCATTTGGGACCTACCTCCCGAAACAGAGCCACTAGCTTGGGAAACAACATTCAAAACATAAGCCTGGGGGGACATTTCAGATTCAAACCATAACAGTTGGGAAGCCTGAGACTTGAAGAAATTAAATGTCTTATCTGTTGACGGAATAAAATCAACCTAGTGGACACCAAAAAAAAAAAAAAAATGACATTTGCTTGGGGCTAATTAGGAATGTAATCTTGGAAAACACAGATTCAAGCAATTGCACGAATGCTGTGAGGCTTTGCAAAATTCTGGCTGTTTTTATAGCTTTAAACCACAAAGGGAGGTTGGAAATTATATCATTTGTTAGTCATGAATTATGACTGGTGCCTGCCAGAATTAGACTGTCTTAAAATACAGGCTGGTATAGTTTCGCTTCTGAGGAGTCTGGGGGAAGGAGTCACTGTACAGAACGTTAGAGCTTAATGAAAAATATGTCCAGAAACTGCTGCTTACTATAACGCAAAGGCGGGGTTGCAAAGGGTGTGAGCGTGCAGGTGTCTGCCACTCAGGTCAAAGGTTCAGCTGCAGATGTGTCATAGCTAAGATTTGACAGTGCTCACTTCATTTTGCATTCCCTCTGTGACAGACTTGCATTATTTTACAGTCTATCTGAGATAACTTAAAAGGAGGAAAGGTTTATTTTGGCCCATGGGTTCATTTTTTTGTTGCTTGATGCTACTTCTTTGGCCTGTGCAGGGAAGTGTATCATGTTTGAGTACACAGCAGAGGAGGGCTGTTCATCTCATGACAGCAGGAAGGCAGAGAGAGAGAGAGAGAGAGAGAGAGAGAGAGAGAGAAGGTGCTGGGCTCCAATGTCCCCTTCAAGGTCCTGCTTGAGTGATCTAACTTCCTCAACCAGTTTCCACTATTTTCCCCCAAACCAAGGACAAGCTGGGGACGAGGACTGTTTACATGGACCTTGGAAGGACTTTCAAGACCCAGACTGCATACTTCCTGTATGTGGCAAAGGCTGTCTGTCCCCTTGACTTAGCTCTATCTAGCCAGACTAATCTAATCCTTCAAGGTCTTGGTCTTTGGCTTTGACCTTGTCCCATTTTGTCCGATTTTAACTGATACTTCTGTGCCTCACTTACATGAAAATCCCCCATACGTGATATCTGATTAAATTCCTCACACCCCATGCCCCATCTCATTGCTCTGGTCTGCCTCAGCAGCAATCTTGCTGGGTCCATCTAAGAAGAATCCCTTACCTTTGATATTTTAATAAATTTTTTTTGAGACAGGGTTCCCTGTAGCCCCAGCTGGCCTGGAACTCATTATGTAGTTATGTCTCACAGAATCTGCCTGCTTCTGCCACCCAAGTGCTGGGATTAAAGGATTATATCACTATGCCCAACACTCTTAGTAATTTTATACCTATGGACCGCCACTTTGTTCCTTGTTCATAAATCTGTCCTTGTAGTCAGAGTTGAGCCCTATCTATCTCTCCCACTACAAAATTACACTGTAGGAGCTACTGTTAACAAAGCCTGCCTTCCTGTCATTAACAAGAATGAGGAAACTTTCCTTTTCTTTCTGAAACTTGCCTTGTAGACCAGGCTGGTCAGAAACCCACAGAGATTTACCTGCCTCTGCTTCCCAGTACTGGGATTCAAGGCTTGAAGTTGTCTTAATAGCTATGTTGCTGAGCTATTAAAACCTCCAGCTTCACTAGTTCTGAGTTGACGCAAAAATCACAAATTTTGGAGGTAACCTAGCTGTAAAACATATTATCAGCTTTTGGTGAATGATCCCTTCTGGTTCCATAAAATGCTCTGTCTTCCACACGTGTGTCTCCTTCTGCTAGGCACTGTTAAGCTCTCCTGCCTTGGTTTCCTGTACAGTGCAGCTGTACGGGACTCACCCTTCCCTGTTCATTCATGTAACCCTGTCTCCTTTCTTTCCTTACAATTGGCTCACCAGTT
The DNA here is from genome assembly GCF_000622305.1 of Nannospalax galili. Taxonomy (NCBI): domain Eukaryota; kingdom Metazoa; phylum Chordata; class Mammalia; order Rodentia; family Spalacidae; genus Nannospalax; species Nannospalax galili. The sequence continues at coordinate 2,405,118 of NW_008341886.1, read as the reverse complement.
TATTCATTTTCCATTCATCCATAGAAACAATGTTTATGAAGATGTGTATATCTTGATTCTGGCTTCATCTTCATGGGGATCAGATTGATTTTACTCTATGCCAAGGCACCTATTTAGTGAGTGTGACACTGATCCCATACAGGACTTGTGTTGGTTTGATATAACATTGGCTAAGTGCCAAATACAGTACTTAGTCTCTATCAAAAAGAATGGAGCAGAGAAATATTTAGACTGAATTATGAATAAAGAATACAGGAATTCTAGACCAGGCATGGTGATGTATCCTTTTATTCCTAACAGTTAAGAGGCAGAGACAGAGGCAGTGAGATCTCTGTGAGTTCACAACCAGCCTGGTCTGCATAGAGAGTTTGATGCCAGCCAGGCCTACATAATGAGGCCCTGTTTTTTTGTTTGTTTGTTTTTATTTGTTAAGGGATATAGGAATTCTGTCATGTTCAGGGATTGGGGATAGATTGGGGAGATGGCTCAGTTGGTAAAGAGCTTGTTGCATAAGCATTAGAACACCAGTTTATTTCCCAACACCAATATAAAAGCCAGGGGCTGAGGTGTGTGCCTTAATTCTAGCACTGGGGAGATGGAACCAGAAGGATCCCTGGGGCTTGCTGGCCAGACAGTCTAACCAATCAGTGAGCTTCTAGGTTCAGTGAGAAGCCCTGTCTCTAAAAATATGGGAGAGGGGCCTGGAGAGGTGGTTCAGCAGCTAAGAGCACTTGTTCTCGGATCCAATACCTTTTTCTGGTGTCTGCAGGTACCAGGAACACACATGGTACACATACATGCATGTAGGCAAAACCATTCACATACATAAAGTTTCTTAAATTCAAAAAAACTGTAAAGTTACAATAAAATGGTGAAGAGTGACTGATGACACCTGGTGTCAACTTCTGGCTCCTCATGCTTGCATGCACATGACTAGGTTCTCTCTCTCTCTCTCTCTCTCTCTCTCTCTCACACACACACACACACACACAACACACAAAGATATGAGATCAATATAAGTGTCCATCAATGAATGAAGAAAATGCTACATAAAAACACAATAGAACACTATTCTGCCCTATAAGAGACAGAACTCCTTTAATTTATGATGGTGTGGATGAACGTAGGAGACAGAGTGAAATAATCCAGGTAAGGAAAGCTATCATGCTCTCTCACTCATATGTTGCAAGAAGAGAGCAAATGATGGTCGGGTGGGAAGAGGAGGAGGCTTGGGAAGATGTTGAAAGAACAACAAAGTTCCAGGTAGACAGAAGGAATAAATTAAAGAATTCTAATATGTAATATGGTAGCTAAATATAAAAACAATGCATACTTGAATCTAAGAGAATAGATTTAAATGTTCTCATCCAAGAGAATGTGAGGTAATTTTTATGTTAACTTGCTTGATTTATCCCTTCAACAATGGTGCCTACATAAAAACAAACACAAAGGAATGGGTGGAACTGGTTGAGGGCACAGAGACGGGAAACCACACAGTTACCTTGTTAAGGAAACTGAGGCAGAGGAGCTTAATTCTGTGTCTAGCAGAAAGCAATATAGA
>NW_008341886.1:2383811-2401760 GCF_000622305.1 Nannospalax galili | reverse complement strand
TGTTGGGGGTTGGGGTGATTTGCAAGCCTTCTGAAATTACTGCTTTTCTGCTTCACAGGCACAGTGACTGACAGTGCCTTCCCCAGACAGCCCACTAGCCTGCCTTGCCAGGGATGGTGCTGTTCAAAGAGCGGCCTTGAGGAGATAACTCAGTGGGTAAAGCACTTGCCACACAAGCCTTAGCGCTTGAGTTCAGATCCCTGGATCTAACAAGGTAAAGGTGAGGACCACCACTCAAGGTTGTCCTCTGACCGCCATACACGTGTCATGGCACATGAATACTCTCTCTCTCTCTCTCTCTCTCTCTCTCTCTCTCTCTCTCTCTCTCCCTCGGCTCTTATTTTATCTTATTTTGATGAGTGAATTGCTCCACATGGAGTATGAGAAAATTCCTTGCTGACTACAGCAAGCGGGGTGCATTGCAGCCTGAAGTTTCTGCTCGGCCTCCTTTAGCTCCTTGCCATGTCCGGGCTGGGCAGTCACTGGCCTAAGGCCACTGCAGCCTGTTTTCTCCCCCTGGAGACCAAGGTCACTTGCCCCCTGCACTTTTGTCCTTTGCTTCCACATTTTGGATTCCAGTCACACTGCCTCCAAGAGCTGAGAACAGAAATGTTCCCATGTATTACCAAGTGTCCGTGGTAGTGGTGACGGGGTTGTCCTCAGTGAGACAGATACTTCCCTAGTACCCCCCAAATAAAAGTCTCCAGGGTGAGAGTTGGGATGAACTGGGGAAGAGGAAGACGAGACGGGAAATCAGGAAGGTGGATGTGGAGTGCTCCAGGCTCTGCTGAGACCCCAGACTAATGAACTCATTACTTGCCTGCCTTCCAGCTACCTGCTAGAAATGTGTCTTCCAGTAACCTTAGGGAGATCCCCCTATTTAACATTGTTTGCTCATGCTTAATTGGGCATACATGTGGTTAAATCAGATGTATTATGGGAAGGGGCTTTCACAGTAGATAAATGATTATATAACCTAATCTATCAATCAAAGTAGAGAGCCACTCAAACCACACCCTTTAGTGGCCAGCCTCTTTTTCTTAGGCTGTGTAGAGATCCCAGGTTGCAGCTGGGCCCTTGAGTGCTTTCACCTCGGCTGCTGCTGTCAAACTTGACAATGCTGCCTTTGTATCCCTGTACTATCACTTTGCCTCAAATAGAGTTACCTAGCTTCATTTCCAAATCTGAGTAAACCGTTGTTTTCAGTTCTTTGGCTAAGAGGCCAAGAATCTGGAAACACCCTGACCCCTAGTAACACTTTGCCTTATGGCAATACAAATCAAACCTGCACTGATACGCCATCTCATCCCAGTCAGAATGACTATGCCCAAGCAGGCAAGCAACAGCAAGTGTTGACAAGGATACGCAGAGAAGGGAACCCTTACACAATGCTGGTGGGAATGTAAATTATTCCAGCCACAGCGGAAATCAGTATGGAGTCTCCTCAGCATGTCTAAAAGTAGAACTACCATATGATTCAGTGACATCATCCTGGGTATATTTCTGAAGGAATCTAAGTCAGCAAACCACAGAGTCAGCTGCTTGCAATAGCCTGTAGATCTGTTTAAATGTCTGTCAACAGAAAATGTGGCATATATACACAACAGAGCTTTATTGACAAAGAGTAAAATGATGCCACATGTAGGAAAGGAATGGAATAGAGATCATCATAATAAGCAAAATAAACCAGATGCAGAGAGCAAATGGTTCCTTTTTACATGTGGAATCTAGATTTTAAAAATCTATGTGACATGAAACTAGACGGTGTGTTACTTTCTGTTGCTGTGATAAAATACTCTGACCAAAGCAACTTAAGGAAAGAAGGGTTAATTTCGGCCCCCAGTTTGAGTTTATAGTCCTTTCTGATGCGGAAGGCACAGCAACAGAAGGCTGGCTGGTCATTGTAACGCTGTCAGGAAGCAGAGCCAGGAAAGCTGTGTTCAGATCATTTTTCTTTTTTTCCTACAGTCCAGGATCCCATCCCAGCGAATGATGCCACTCACAATGGGAGGGGTCTTCCCACGTCAGTTAACCTGATCAAGAAGATCACCCACTGTCATGCCCAGAGATTCCTCTCCCAGGTGAGGCTAGACCTCATCAAGTTGACAACTGAAAGTAACTATCACAAAGGGGAACTCTCTGTAGGTGGAGGGGATCTCTGGGGGAGTGATAGCAAGAGATGGTAATTAGGGGTTCAGTATGAGCAAAGTAATACCCATGTGTGACGATGTCACAACGAAGCCCGTTTTTGTACACCAATACAAATTATGCTGCTTCTTCATTCAAGAACATGTATGGAGACAAATTCTTCCAACTATTGAAAAATGTCTCTCTTAATCTGTATGATTTGGAGACATTGTAGTGGAATAATTTTCAGTTAATTCCAAATAGTTCCTTGAGACTCCAGGACAATTTAAGCAATTCTCTCTTTTATTTGATAATTATAAAGAGATACGTTTGAATACACTTTTCTGTTCTTGAACTGTGCCCTCATTGATAAGGAGCTCTTATAGACTGAATTCTGTCCTCCTCAAAATTTGAAAGTTGAAGCCGTACCCTCTAATGTTACTGCAGTTGGAGACAGGGCCTTTAAAGAGATAATTAAGGTTAAATTAGGTCGTAAGGATGGGATAATAATCCAGCAGGCTAGTGTCATTATAAGATAAAGAAGAAATACCATTGCCTGTGACACACAGGCTAGGCCAGATATGGGCACATGAAAAGGCCCCACCTACCAGTCAAGGAGACAGGCCCAGAGAAACCTGCCCAGCCAACGCCTTCGACTTCCAGCCTCTGGAACTGTCAGAAAGCACACGTGCATGATTTAAGTAGCAGTCTATGGTATTTTGTTCAGGCAGCCACAGCTGGTTGATAAAGGAGCGGAATACAGTTCACTATTTCTGAGAAGATGCCATTCACTCTGTTCTCTGTATGCTCACTAGGTCTAGGTGATAGAGCAATGCAGGGGTAGTATTCAATGCTCATAAAGTCATTTTTATCCCACTAGTCTGCAGACTTAAAGAGATTTGTTCTGTTTTAACACTGTATTGTTTGAGAATATCATATATACATATAATCTGGTTTTGAAACACATTCACAACTCCCTCCCCTCCAACCCCTCTCCTATCCACATCACTTTCCCTCCCAATGCCATGTGCTTTTTTAAATTTATTTTTATCTGGGGGGGGGGCAGATCTTTTTGAGACAGGGTATCCCTGTAGTCCCAGCTGACCTGGCACTTGCTATGTAGACCAGGCTGGCCTTGATCTCACAAAGATCCACCTGTCCCATCGCTTGAGGGCTGAGATTAAAGGCTTGCAATACCATGCCCACCATGTGCTCTTTTGTTAAACCCTTCAAGCCCACTGAGTGCTGCCAGTCTGTGTATGGGTGCAAAGCCAGCCACCAGAACATGAGCAGCCTACTGGAGCCTGCATCCTGGAAGAAAGCAGACACGTCTTGAAGTAGAAACCTCAGTAATACCATGATATGGTTATTTATTCTGGCTGTTATATTGAGAGAAATGTACTCATATCTCAGTCCCTGAAAAAACCTTGTTTATTGAAAGACTGCAACATCAAAAATTCACTTATTGGTTATATGACTGAAGAGAGGACACTCTGAATCTCTCTGAAACTAGCTTTATGGGTTCTTTCTACTGTTTTTCTTTTTTTCAGTACTAAGCCTTGAACCTAGGAACCCTTGCACACTAGGCCTCTTAAATTCACTTTTCTTACTCATGAAAAGAATTAATATATCACAATCATATTGATCAATTTATTTATTTATTTATTTATTTATTTATTTATTTATTTATTTATTTATTATCTTTTTGACAGGGTCTCCCTATAGCCCCAGCTGTCCTGGAATTCACTATGTGGACCAGGCTGGCCTCGAGCTTACAGAGATCTGCCTGCCTCTTCCTCCCAAGTGCTGGGATTAAAGGCCTGTGTCACCACACCTGGCTTAATTAATTTATTTTTATTTTACATGTATGAATGTTATGCTTATATGTGTGTAAGTGAACCTGTGTTGTGCATTGCCCTTGGAGGACAGAAGAGGGTGTCAGATCCCCTGGAACTGGAGTTAGAGAAGGTTGTTAGCTGTAATGTGAGTGCTGAGGATTGAACCTGGGTCTTCTCTAAGAACAGCCAGTGCTCTTGGCCACTGAGCCATCTCTCCAATCCATCAATCATATTTGAAAAACATTGTGATCAAAATTTGTAAAATGTTGGATAAAGAGTTTTGTTTTGTGTAGTCAGAGGGACTTAAAGGACAGTTTTTGCCCCTTGCCCTCCAAGGTCGACCAAGTTCCAGGAGACTATGGAACATCTCTCAAAATGTCCTGTAAATGTGGTGAGTCACCTGTCCCCTTGTTTAGGGAAGACATGGAGACCCCAAGAAATGGACTTGACCCAGTGTCCAGTCTACAAAAAAGAGGGTCAATTCAGAGGAAACATCTCATTCATGCTTCCAAATGAAGCCAGACATGGTTGAGCAGGACCTTTGACTTATCTTCACATAGGTGGAACTGGTAAAAGAAAGGAGCCAGGAGCTCCTCCCAAACCCATATGACCCCTGAGGAACAGATCCTCAAATGATCTAAAGTGTAAAAATAAATTGATTTATTTGGGCCAACTGTATGGTCTTAAACACCCAAAAGGAAAGAGTAAAGTCATCAATATATTTCTTTAAGAGTCCAAGGGACTACGCTTCCCAGACAATAGGCTTAAGTCTATATAAAAAGTTATTAAGACAATTATTTCTCATTGGTGATTTTGTTCCTAATCAGAAAGTGCTGCTCAGATGTAAGATTTCAAATGTTGGTCTCCAATACTGTAGTGCCCACCTATAGCTAAGTGAGACAACCAGCTATTGTTCTAAAATGATGGACAAATTTGTTTTCTCCCTCTATTTAGAAGCCTTTGAGAGGGAACTGACACTGATTCTAACTACGCCAATGTTGGGGGACCCTGCTGTTAAGGTTGCAGTCCACTATGTCCAGATAACTCTGAGGAGCTCGGTGCTGAATGGAGGACTCCCTTTCTCAGCAGGGGCTTCCTTCTCTCTGCCTGACCTTATTTGGAAAGTGTCTCCAAGCACAGATGCCTGACCTTATTTGGAACATGATCTTTGGCATAGTTACCTGCAAGAGTTGCCCCTAGGTTTTTTCCTGTATGGTAATTAGGCATTGCACTACAGCCATGCCATCTCGCCTTCCCTTTCTACATGATAGGGTCCCCCTACCACATGCAAATAAAGCATACTACGAACACCTACCAGGTGAAGCTTTGACTACCATCTGCACCCTATATTTTCCCCCGCCCCCCACCCCCCCTGAATAAATGAGCTGTCTCACTGAAGCTGACTCCCGGAAGGTTTTTTCCATCATACTCATGGCTGTCCTGACCCCGTTCATCACTTCTGCTCTCTTTGTTCTTGCAGATTGGTGGCCAATGACCCGTGAGGGTAGAGAGAGAACCCACACTCCAACAGCTATCATAATACCTGAAAGCAAATCCTGAATCCAGCATTACAGAGTCCAGCCTTGGAAGACAAAAGAAAAATGAGGAGGAACCCAATAGAGGGATGCTTTTGGCAGCCCCTGTCAAGAAATTCCAGTGGACTCTCATATGAACATTTGAAAATTGCCCTGTTCTGACTTTTTTCTAGGTCGCTGTCTAGAACGTGTAATGCGAATTACTCTTGCCTTTACTTCTCCTTCACATCTCCTATTCAAGGACTTTCTTTTCCCCTTAGAGATAAGAGTTATGCAATTTGGGAGCCTTTTAGATAGACCCACTGAAGGGGTACTCCAATTGCTTTACCCTGTGTCCCTGTTCAGCATGGAAGAAGCCAGAGTGGTCTGTATCCCTTCCTTATTGGCAATTTGGGTAACCCCTTTAGAGGATGATGTGATAAGAATAGGAGGTAGGAATTGACTAGGCAGTTACGGTAAAAAGACCCCAAAGAAAAGTATCCAGTTTCTTGGCTAAAAGTCAAAATGACCTTGGGACTGTTAGCAAAATACTCTCTTCCAAAGGCCAAAGATGTCAAAAGTATTTGGGAGCTTGTATCTAATCCTTAAAAGATTTTAGGGTTACCTCTTCAGAGGGGGGGAACGTTAGAGTACCCGAAAGCCCCATAAAAATAAATAAATGAATGAAGAAAAAAAAGAAAAAGAAAAAAGTAATGGGGAGATATGGGAGGTGTTGGAAGGGAGGGAGTGGGCATGGATTTGATCAAAACACCTTATATGCATTTATGAAATTCTCAATAAAGTTTTTTTTTTTTTTTTTGTAGAGGTTTTAAACAAAACAAACCAAAATGAAAAAAAAAAAACAAAAACAAAACAAACAAACAAAAAAACAAAAAAAACAAAAAAAGAGCTTGGTTTGGAAGACAAGTTAAATGACCAAAACTTGTGACAGCATATGGCATAGGTGTTATCTGGTCCCTGACATGCAATTGAGATGTCTGTGGTCTGTCATGGCAACAGAGAAGAAGGAGCTGAGGGTGGCTGTTGGGCTACTGAAAACGACCTCAGTCTTTAAGGCCAGGCCTGTTTCATGTACTTTAATTTGGTTTGTTAGCACACCAGGGGCCAAGAACCCAAGTGCTGACAAAGTGTCTGCTTTACCAATTTCAACCACTAAAGGAGTTGCCTGGAGATCTCATTTAACTGTAAGGACCTGAGCCCCATCCAGAGAAGACCCAGCCCACTTGTGTGACACTCTGCCTGGGAGATATGAGTCAGTCATGGGTTTGGTTGTCCTGATTTTATCTGCTCAAGAAATGAAGGTTGATGGAGGCTGGAGAGATGGATGTTCAGTGGTTAAGAACACTTGTTGGTCTTGTAGAGGCCCCAGGCTTGGTTCCTAGCATCACATCTGGAAGTTCACAACCCCTATAAAATCTAATTCCAGGAGATCTAACACCCTCTTCTGATTCCACAGATACCTGAATGTACCTGGTGCACATACAGATAAGCAGGCACTCACATACACATATAAACAAAAATACATTGAAATTTTTAAAAAACTGAGGGCAGGGTGAGTGGATCAGTCAACCTTGCTTTTATGTTGCATGGGTTTGTAATGGGTCTGTGTCAGGGCGGGGTTGCTGGGAGAGAAGTGCTCGGGTCCTCTGCTGCCCAGCATGGAAAAGCTATCTGTAGTGACAGACTGTTCCTATGGAAACCACGGAGTAGGTGTCTGCTTTTGAGTCCTTTACTCCTTGTTGGTCTCCATGAGACCAGCTGACCCCTCCTGTGATTGTCCAGTCACTTGTTGGTCCCATGTTGAATGCTTTCACTGACCCTGCCTGTGGTTCCTGCCTACCTCCTTTCAGTAACATCTTCCCTGGGAACTTGATTCCCTTATCCAAAGTGCCTGTCTTACCACCTCCAACCACACAAGGAGTTGCCTGGGGATCTCCCTTAACTACCAGGACCTGGGCCCAACCTGCAGAGGATTTGCCCACAGACCTGAGAGGTGGAACCTGTATTTCTATTGCTGTGATAAAAACATTAAGCAAACCACCCTGGGGAGAAAATGGTTTATCTTACATCTCCCAGATCACTGTTCATCACTGAAGGAAGTCAGGGAGGGAACTCTGGGCAGAAACCTGGAGACAGGGCTGAAGCACAGACCGTGGAGGAAAGCTGCTTACTGGCTTGCTCCCCGAGCCTGCGCTCAGCCTGCTTTCTTATGTAACACAGGACCACCGGCCCAACGGTCACACTACCCACTGTGGGCTGGGCCTTCCCACATCACTCAACAATCAAGAAAATGCCCCATAGATGTGGCCACAGGCCAGTTCAATGGAGACAGTTCCTCAGTTGAGGCTCCTTCTAGCCAAGTGTGTAAAGCTGACAACTGAAGCTGCCCAGCACACTGTCCTAACAAGCCATTTCTGGACTCCAATGCTTGTCGTCTGCTCTCTGTCACTTTGTACTGACTGAGTGCTGCTGCAGGGCTTCGTAGTCAGGCCTGGGAGCCCCGACGCCAGCCAACCAGGGAGAAAATCAGCTCTGGTGAAGTATGCCTTCACTAAGTCGCGTGCATCTTCCCAGAAAACAGAACCACATTGTGCCCTTCAAATGCTGGGGAGACCTTGAGGAGTCATTGGAAGCTGCTAGCCAGTGTGGTTGCGCAGTGTGAGTAGGGCCCGTGGGCCAGCTGGGAAAACTTGGCTCTTTCTCAAGCTGTGCCAGTTAAAGGGTTTGCCTGTGTAGTACAGACGGTGAAATGCAGAGGCACCACGGTTGTTTCTCTCTGTCTCTGTCTCTCTCTCCCTCTCCCTCTCTGAATTTGCAAACATCCCTGTTCCCTTCTTTCAGTGGCCTAGGGTACCAGACAGCGGAAATTTAGGGAACTTGAGTATTTGTGGAGTTTGGGTTAGGATGGAGGATTGATAAAATTTTAACTGATTCATTTTGGATGGAAATGAGAAATGGGAGAAGCTCCTTTAGGAACAGCTTGGAAGGGCCAGTGAGATGGCTCAGAGGGTAGAAGCGTGGCCTCCCAAGCCTCCCAAATGCTCACTGTGAGTTTGATCCCCAGAACTCACAGTGGAAGGACAGAACTGATTCCCAAAGTTGTCCTGTGACTTCCACATGTATCTTATGGCACCCATGTATGTGCCTGCATTCACATACATTACACACACATGCACGCACACACACACGCACACACACACAAAATAGATAAATGAATTCTTAGCAAAGAATAACAGGGAATTTTGATTCATCGTTGTTGTCATCGTTGTCATCATCATCATCATCATCACCAGACACCTATATTTTCCTCTTCACTCTGTTCCGGGCAATTTAATCCAATAGTGTGATACAGCAAGGTCTGATCTGGCAGCTTTTCCACTCCCGAGTGCCCCCTGGCTCCTAACTAGCATCATTACAACCCTTCTGTTTACTCACTCCAATGTGGGTGTCTCACCTTAAATCACTCATCCCTACAGTGCAGCTTCTTTACCGACACAGTTCTTAGAAACGCCCAGAGGGTCTCTGCATGTGAGATCTTCAATCTCCGAGCCTCAGTGTGATCATCAGAAAGTGTTACAGACTAGAACAGGCTTTTCTAGACCGTCTTGTATCACCGAGTGGGTCACTGAAAAAGCATCTGTACGGTTTGCGTCTGACAGAGCAGAGGTGGGATTCATGCTCAGCGGTCTGTTTCATTGTTTCAGGAGGACAGTGTGTTTTTATTCCTTGTAACACGCGTGACACGCTCCCTTCCTTAACTTGATGCTCTACACTTCCTACACAGCCTTCTTACTTATTTCAACCCTAAAGAACACTGTGTTCCCTGCTCTCTTTGTGTTAGTATTAGAACAGCAGCCTGCTGTTGGACAGAGGTAGGCTATTAATAAATTCAGGATAAAGAACACATGGGTCAACTCAAGGCTCCCTCAGGGAAATAGAAAGGATGAAAGAAACTAATTCCATGTGGGGAGATGCAGCGAGGCATATTTCAGATAACCCATCATACAAACATTAAAAATAAAACTAGAATAGATTTAACTTCTCGGACAGAAGCAAAGCAAATTTTTAAAAAAATCCCTTATTCTTAATAGCTTGGCTCCAAAAATGGCCTCTCCCTTTCATCAGGTTTCAGATCTTTCCAAAATGTCACCCTCCTGTGTCCAACAGTCAGACTCTAGAGGCCTTGTATCCCCTCCCTCAGGCCAAGGTGGATCAGTGCAGAAGTTTTGCCTCGGCTTTTCAGAGCTCAGGAACACTGGTTGGATCCCAGGGCTCATTCTGAGAACAGGTGCTGGAGAATTCTGGAATAAGTAGGATGGAAACTTTGCTATGGTGCTGGAAACTCAACCCTCAATGCAATAGTGCTGGGGACGGGGCCCAGTGAGACCTGACTGGGGCACAGGGAAAAGTGAATGGATTAATTTTGTTGTCCCAGGGGAGGTTTAATATTTCGGGCAGAGTTCCTCACAGAGCACAGTTCAGCTACCCTCTTTTGCCAGTCCTCACACTCTCTGTCCTTCATCACGACATGATGCAGCAATAAGTTCCTCGCTGGAGTTTGGCACTTTTTTTCTGGAGACTTCTAGCCTCCAGAACAGTGAGAAAATGACCTTCTGTTTTTTCTAAGGTACTAAGTGTGGCAGTCCATTGAAGCAGAATCGGCGGAATGAGAGCCAGACAGATGTCTTGCATGGTGTAGCTCTGGCACTGAGACCAACTTGCCCACATTCAAAGCCCAGCTCTGCAACCAGCCAACAGCAATGAATTCCAACCTCTTGGTGCTTGTCCCCACAAAAGGCTTGTGTATTGAAGGCGTGGTCCTTGATGCGAACAGTATTCAGAGGTGGGGCTCTGAGGATGTGATTGGATTGTGACCCACAGTTGGGTCCTAAGCTGATGGCATTGTTGGGAGGTGAGGAAGTGGCCTGATATGGGGACTGGTAGAGAGAAGGTTGCTAGAGGTTTGCCTTTGAGGAACTCATCTTTTCTCCTTCCTCTACCCCACCTGCCTCTCTTTGCCTACAGTCCATGGGATGAATGGCTTTGCTCTGCAGGCTCTTGTCAATGGAAAAAGTGGACTGTGGTAACCTCTGAAACTGTGAGGAAAAATAGAATTGATTCTGTAAGTTGTTTTTCCTCAGGTATTTGTTACAGCAACAAGTCTGACTAGCACAGTGCTTCAATCTGTTCATCCGCAGGGGGATAAGATGGAATCTAATGCACAGACTTGTTAGAAGACTTGAGGGAGTTAATGCATGCAAATTCTGGTGTAGTGCTAAGCACAGGCACTTGTGACAGTTGTTATTCTTAGACTGTGTAGCTTTAGAAGCAACACAATCTGGTGGAAAGGACTCTGGAGCAGGATGCTGGGACTCTGCAGCCCAGTGTCCACTCTGCCCTGGTGTCCTGTGTGAGTGTCCCTGCTCTTCTGGATGCCAGGCACTATCTGGGACCCTGGAGGAATGATGCCTGGCTCGTGATTGGACTCCTTTGGATTTCTGTGAAGATGACATTAGCTGCACGATGCTCGTGGTTCTAAGAAGATGTCACCAGTCATAATTTTTCTGTTCTCAGTGTCAAAGTCGTCTTTTTCTCCCATTCCTGCCAAGTGAATCAAGTCCAATTTTATTATTCAGACATCAGATTGGATTGAAAATGCTTGTGTACTGAGATGTTAACTGTTAGGATTCACTGTCATTCAGCTCACCAGGCCCAGCATTTTCTGGATTATTAGAAATCTCTTGTTTGTTACAGAATCTCACTTTAGATTTATGTTTTTCGACTTGGCATTTCTTAGGTGACACATATCAAGTAGGAAATATATGACTTGCCATCATCTGACACAATGTGGAGTTATTTGCTTTGCTGGCATCTCTGTTTCCTTGATCTGAGGTGGGAACTTCATGTATTCCAGAAAATGGTTTAATTCAGTTCTGGATGGACAGAATCTACCAAGTGGCCTGAGACAATCCTCTCTCAAGTTACTGAATGTCACCTTGATGACATAATTGAAGTGGGGGCAACGTTTCATCAACAGGTTCAAAGTTTTAAGGAGAGGAAACACACAGCATTGCTTAATTTGGGGTCACGGGCGTTGTCATCTTGGATAACTGTAAAAGTGACATTCTAAGATGTATGGTGAGAACCTGGTCTTGCTTGCAGGGAGTTGAAAATCTAGTTGGGGGGGATAATCAGTGGAAGAAAACCAAGGAAGGGGAAACACTGTGTTCTAGACAGAGGACTCTGCACAAAGCAGTATTGTTTCCTGTCACTGGACAAGAGGTTTCAAAAGAAGGTGGGAGAAGAAAGGGTGGACAGGGCTGAGAAAGACTGGGGAAGGTTTTGTATAGCAGTGGCATGCATACCTGTTTGTGAAAGAATTTCAACAGGATAAATGGGAAGAGGACCCCAGAAGGGGAACTTGGACAGACTTTTGGGCCATTTGAAAAGACTGTGGAATTTGATCAGAGTAAGCTTTGCAGTGGGGTCAGGCAAAGGAAGAAGGTGAGCAATAGCCAGTCAGGGATGGCCAAGATGGCTGCGCTGCTGGCTGGTGCTGCCCTGACCTGATGATCATATGAATATCCAAAAATACGAAAAACAAGAAAAAGATTTTTGCATTAAAGGCCATTTTAATTTCAGTAACTACTGAAACAGAAAATGCTGACAGGATATCACTAGGAAGAAGACACAGGCTAACAAGAAGGAAAGATTCCTTTAGAATCTCAATTCCACATATTCTAAGTCCACATTCCACATCTTCTTTGGAAGCCCTTCTGTAACTAGGCCCTAGTTGCTTGATGTGTTCCCTGCTGTCACTGTGATGCATGTTGAACATCAGTTCTCTGAGAGCCTGCTTTAAAAAGCCGTCTTTGGAAATAAGTAGAGAGAAAAATCAGAACACAGAGAATTTGTAGTCTGCTCTACAATTTCTTAAGGCTTCATGTTCTTTTCTCCAAAATTTTGATTCAGTTTAACTTAAATGTAACCTCTTTTTAAAAATTGGGGCACTTTAAATGGAGAAGCCATGGAGGAAGGGGAGAGAGACAGAGAGAGGAGAGATAAATAATGCCTAGCTAGTTTTAAAAGACCAGAGGGAATTATATTATTCCAACAACCTAAGGACAAATTACACATGCAATATCTCTACATGAGTCCAACTGTATAGCTAAAGGCTATTTAACAAGAAACAGTGCCAGACAGTAGAACCCTTCCTTTGAGTTGTTGGCTAGTATGGTCCAAGAGATCCCCAAATTGCCTAGGTTATTGTCACAGCCCTTGACTGCCTCCCAGAACTTGAAGGTAAGATCCTACTGCTGAAGACAGAACATACTTCGGACACTGGATTTGGAGTAATGGAGCTGGAACTGACCTGGAAGCCACTTCCTCTGAAGGCTGGCTCTCATAGCTTTGGAGGACAATATGAAGATGCCACGGGAAAACATCAATCCGTGGTTCAACACCAGCTTCAAGACCAAATAACCACATCCGTGGCTGGCACAGCATACGACACTGGGTCAGTAGTGGCACTTTTATTTTGGAGGCAATCAGCAGCTACCTAATTGGACTAAAAACACACTCATTGGGAGGAAACTCGTGTGGTACTGTAAACATAACCAAATACACATGGCTGGAGAGGTCATAGACCTTAGAGAAAACCCCAAGACTGTCACATCCCTAGACTAATGTAATTTCTTACTGTGTGCACAATATGTATCCTTATATTTACAGACAAATGTCCCAATCACCACTCACCATAGAAGCTCATTTTGCAACAGTCAGGGATTATTACCACAACTGGACACAGACATTGTCCACGAAGTGCCCAGGCCTAAGTGACACATCTACAATGCGGCCTCTACACTAAGGCTCATGGAACATTGAACAGGGGTAAAGAGGCCACTAAAGAATCTCTCAACTCTCATTAATGAAGCTCCCTCATTCAGCAGAGGGCCAGGAACACAGAAGGTCACAAATGGCAAAGCATAGAGATTAAGAGTCCGCAGAATGCTGGTCCTTGGACAAGACTCCTATATTAAATTTCACCCACCCAGGGCTCAGGGACCATCTTGGAAGATGGGGTGGAAAGATTGTAAGAGCCAGGGAAGAGGTGGACGACTGTATAGAAAGCACATTTTAGAAACAAAATTCAAAACCTAATTTCTTGGGCATTGTTACAGGTTTATTGAACCAGAATCTCCAGGACTCTTGTTTTAAAAAACCCAACCAATAGATCAGTTAAGATAAACACCTCGACAAGTTTGGGATGTACAGGGGTGTGAGATGAACTGACACGGACAGGTTTGAACAGAGATACAACCTGCTTTAGGGCACTAATCTGGAAGTGATTGCAGGTGGAGGAGGCTGAGGAGGAGGCTGGAGAGGGTTGTTGAGGAAACCAGAGCAGGCAGGAAGAGACTGAAATCAGGAAACCAGAGCAGGCAGAAAGAGGCTGAAATCATCAAGGCTACAGCGGAATTAAAGTCAGTGGAACAGTGTGAAGAAATCACGGAACAACGGTGAGACTGCGCAGAGGAGGAGAGGAGCTCATTTAGCAACTGGTCCAGAGCAGGGATGGCAGATCATTTACAGAAAACACAAAATCCAGGTAGGGACTAATTAAATAGCAAAGTAACTTTGGCTTGGATCCAGTAGTTGTGGGTGTTCTTTTGGGGGAGCTGACTAGGAACTGACCCCTTCTATAGACGGGGGTGGGATAGTATATTTAAAAGGAGTGCTGGGAAAACCGGGTAAGATGAAGACCAGGGAAAGAGGCAAAGCCACTCAGAGCTCACTTGGCATTCTGACTGCTAAGAGAAGGAGAGCATCCAGAACTGCTGATACAGCCCGGAGCACACTGTGCCCGCAGTGCAGAGCCATCTGCGTTTATTTAGAAGCAGGTTGGTTCAGCTCCTCTGGTGAGGATTACATCCCCCCCTCCCGCTAGGACGGCATTGTGTCTACCCTTTTTCATTCATCAGCTAATTCCCTACAGGTCCTGTGTCCTGAACTTGTTTGGTTTGAAATACATCTTTTTTTCCTCCCTTGGCAAAATAAAGCAGAGTTGACAAGAAGTTCTGATAATTACTCCCTGAACAATAAATCACTCTGCAGCCGAACCGTGTTAACTCCACGTGGGGCGGGAGTGCGTTTCAAGGGAAGCCCTCTGAAGACAAATGGCATGGAGTGTGGTGATTACAGCTTGCACAGGCTGTGGACTGCCAGGCTGGCAGGAGCTTTCCAGAACAGCCACCTCGAGGCTGTTAGAGAGAGAGGGAATCTGTCCCTCACTCCGCTGCTGTTGTCTGTTGTCCTTGGGAGAAGCGGGTAATGAGCGTATCAGGAGTTTTCAGTTTCTCTCCTCCCCCTGTCATTTGCTCACCCGACCATCCATCCACTCACCCAGTCATGAGTCTCAAACCGACACTCAGCTGCTACGTGGCCATGTGGATGAACAGTGCTTACAGTCAGAGTCGGTCTGGATTGCTTCTTGCCTTGTTTTACAGGATGCTAATTCTTGCAAATACAAATCTGCTAATCAAAGTTAACAAAATTAGCTTTTCTTCACATCTATAAGCATTACAGAAGCACAGAAATATGTAAACGAGTGATCAGGTATTTGTCCTTAAGGAAGATACCAACTAGGGAGGGAGATATTGCTGTTTAAAAAGGAGAAAAAAAAAAAAAAACTCTTCCAAACTCTTAAATTCACTCTAAGCAGAAGTAGCACTAGGGCCAGTGTCTGAGGGCCACAGAGGCTTTCAAGAACAGAACACAGTGAGGGAGCTGTAGATGTTGCTGGATAGATAGACTCCTAAGGTCTTAATCCCTGTGAGCAAGGACGGTGTTTAGGATGGGTAACTGCATGAGTTCCAGTGTGTGTGAACTGAGCTGTGTAGGGGAAGAGGCAGGGGGTAGAGTTTCAATGGATTCTTCCACTTTTGATAAAATGTCTTTTCTTTTCCTTGCCTCTCTCCCTTCCTTCCTTCATTCTTTCCTTCCTTCCCTCTGTCCCTCCGTCCCTCCCTCCCTCCCTCCCTTCTTCAAACAGGGTCTCGTTATATAGTTCAGGCTGGCTTTGAACTCAGGCTCTTCCTGCCTTTGCCTCCCAAGTACTAGATTATAGGATGTGCTACTATGCCTGGTCCCTTGCTAAAATTCTCAAGCAATAGAATCATGAGATAATATTTGAAATTTAGCAAAACTTTGCTAGCTTGAGAATGAAACAGCCTTACAAGGGCATAGAGAAGGGGACCCATTTAGAAGACTCCACGGCTTCACTCTATTCAACAGATATTCTTGGGATACCCACTCTGTGGCGTGGCAGGCTGAGTATACGGAGCACAGCAGCAGCTAAAACAGTTCACAATTTATTGGGAGAGTTGGATTTAAATACAGGTATCAAAGTAACTATGTATGTAGAAGCTGTGCTCTGAATAGGAGTCCATGATGGTGTAAACAAGTGCGAGTGTGTGCTGTGTTTTCACAAATGACCAGGGCTCTGCATCCTTGAAGAAATGACATTTATTCTGACATCAAGTGGACGAAGAGGATAGGATTTACCTTGGCTGTTCCGCTAAGAAAGAAGCTGGTTCCCTGACAGGGAAGAGCAACTGGAAATGTGGGAAGACAGGGGTTTGAGATGTCTTTCTGGAGAGAGAGTAGGCAGAGTGTGGGAGTCAGCTGTGAGGAACAGATAAAACTGGAGCTGCCCAGAGAATTGAAGGAGGTATAGCGGGGAGAACCCATAGGACATGATGGTGAGTGAGGACAGGGTATAGGTCAGGGGTAGTAGAGCCGGGATGATTTCTGGCTCTGTAACTTGGAGATGCAGGGGTAGGACAGGCCACAAATGGGCCAGTGGGGCTGGCTACTGCATCAGTTCTGAGAGGAGTCTGAGATGCCCATGGCACATGCAGGGAGATGTGTCTGCAGCATGCAGGTAGGGCCTGGACTAGAAATTGTAGACCACAGCAATCGGTTCGGTTACAGCAGTGGATGAGTTCATACAGATTGGAACAAAACCACTGCCGAGTGTGGAGCCTGACATGTGCATCCATCTTAAGGTGCACAGTACATGGTCTCAGCAGGCATGAGCACAGGAGTGGCAAAGGGTGGACGTCAATCACCAGTGGCATTTTGCTGTTGTTTTTCACTCCTCAGATGAGCCAAGGCTGATGGGTTAATGCAACCTCATTCATTTAATTGGGATTTCATTCACTGGCACTAACTCTGGGGAACAAGACTGAGGAGTAACGGTGGGTGGAGGCAGATTTTTTTTTTTTTTTTTTGGTCTTTTTGCGACAGGGTCTCCTTGTAGCCCCAGCTGTCCTGGAACTCACTATGTAGACCAGGCTGGCCTTGAACTCACAGAGATCTATCTGCCTGCCTCTGCCTCTCGAGTGCTGGGATTAAAGGCGTGCGCCACCATGCCCAGCTATAAAATTTGTTTTGTACTTATTTTTTATATAAATAACCAATAGTTGCGGTACTTCAAAATAATTGATTACAATAAAATTGAGCTCCCTTCATGTTTTAATTTCTCTGTTTTGTGATAAAGAACTGGCTGAAACAAACTTGGGGAAGGAAAAGTTTATTTGGCTTATTCTTCCAGGTCACAGCCTGTCATTGAGGAAAGTCAGGGCAGGAGCCTGAGACCGTGGAGGAGTGCTGCTTGCTGGCTTGCTCCCCTGGCTTGCCCAGCTACCTTTCTTCTACAGCTGAAGCCCACCTGCCTAGGGTTGGAGCTGCTCACAGTGGGTTGGGCCCTACTACATCAATCAACAGTGAAGAAAATGCCTCATAGACATTCCCACAGACCAATCTGATAGAGGAAATTCGTCAACTGAGAGTCCCTTTTCCAAGGTATGTCTAGGTTCATGTCAAGTTGACAAAAATCTATGGCACTTATAAGATAAATAAATCTAAAAATGCTTATTGTGTGGGTAGATAATTTTAGGTGTCAACCTGATTGGATAAAGGGGCTTACAAAAGCTAATATTTCCCTGCAAGTCGGTCAGGATAGTTCCAGGACAGATTAGCAGTTGAACCAGTGAACTGTGTAAGGGAGATCTGTTCTCATCAAATGTGAGCAGGGATCATCTTAGCTGATGTCCTGCTCAGAACTAAAACACAGAAGAAGGGTGAATCCTCTCCCTCTTCTGGTGCTAGCCCATCCGCTTCCTGCCCTGGGCATCATAACTCCAGGTTTTGTGTTTAAATGGTTCTAGAACTTGCACTGATGGCCTTTTAGACTTCCAGTTTTGTGGCATTGACCTGAGATTTGTAACATTGCCTTCCCTGAATTTGAAACCTTTGGACTTAGGCTGAGCTATGCCATAGGTTTCCTAAGGTCTCAAGCTTGCAAATGGCATATGGCACAGACTTACCAGCCTCCATAATCTCTGGAGCCAATTACCTTAATAAGGTTCTATCTATCTATCTATCTA